>NC_041409.2:18102649-18402649 GCF_900747795.2 Erpetoichthys calabaricus | reverse complement strand
ATGTTAAAGCACCTGCATGTGAAAAGAAATGTTTTAACTGATGGGATACTGTGAAATGGAAATGAGAGCTAAGGAGCTCTCCAAGAAAGGCCAGTCCATGGCATAGGTGATTGGTGTGAACAAAAGTTTATATGTCTAAAAATTTTTTTTGTTGTTGCATTAATAAGAATTATGAACAGTTTGAAATGACTTCAGGTTTTTTGTCCGTCATCTCCTGACTCACAAGTATGAGGCCCTCCCAGTAAGTCCCCTACATACGAACCTTCAAATTACAAACTTTCAAAGATGCAAACATGCATGTCCAATAAATTAAAAATGATTTAATTAAGTGAAAATTTTAAAATTGTACCATAACTTCAAATTTTGAGGCAGCATGAAAGTTAGCTTGTGTGTCTGCTGCTAGGCGGAATGCAAAATCCTTGCTATTATTGCTTACATAGTCACATGAGTGCATCCTCTTTTAGTGGTTGTGCGTTTGGCTGTATCTCTGTTTACGTTGAGTTAACACTCTTTATTTCAAGCCTAATTTGTCGTAAAAGCAGTGGTGATGTACTATTAAGAAGTGCCAGGTGATAATGATGGAAACAAAAATGAAAATAACAGAGAGTAGATTGAGGCAAAAAAGATGGTTGGCGATGCTCATTCGTATAACATGAACAGTTCAACCATTGGCTGCGATTCAAAAGAACAAGGACAAGATCATGGAACACATTTTTGCTATGTATGTCAGCTAGTCTACTGAGATCAGCTGACTGAAAGCATAAAAAAATTTGGTTGTTTTTGTTAAAATGCACTCATAATCGATACAAAAATACTGTACATAAATAATATGTGGGACTTGCGCAAGAGAGAATAAGGTGAGTCCAGATTTCTAATGATGTATACTTGTCTATAATTGGCCATTCATGCTACATGTGTAGCAGTCCGGTGCCATTTAGATTCGCACCGTCGATTGGTTGGTGATTTATTAATTTCTTCAGTGGGGATTCCAGGAACGCACACTCAGCCTTGGCCTGACCCGCACACACTTGCAGACAGAGACACGGATCAAACAAAAGTGTGAAATACATTAAATGTAAAATTAAATATAAAGAAAAATCGGACAACCTTCCCCTTCCCCTTCAGTGATATAAATATTACACACAACGATCAATCTCAGCAATAAACACTCACTCACAACAATGTCCTTATCACGGTTCCAAACAGATGAAATGGTATGGTGTAAATATGACGATAATGATCTCGGGAACAGCTTCTGTAATACATTAATTAAATAGTCCTACAAGTAGTCCTAAGCGGCGAGGGGTGAGATTTGCAGGAGACGCACGACAACTAATCCACTACTATTCACACGACAGGCCGGCACGAGACAGTCCACTCATCCTTGCGAGAAACGATCCAGGGTACAAATGGCTTCACAGTGGTTACATTGGACAGGACACATGGGTTATATAGAAACACAGGTCTTCCCTCTTGCTGCTGGCCCTTCTTGTCCCCAGCAGCCCCTGCACCCATTTCAGACATCCACTCTTTGGGACTGCTGGGAAATGGAGTCCTTTCAGTGGCAGCACTGCTACACATGTCACAGCTGTGCATAAACGATAAGAAGTAAATAGCTTCTGTGATGGCTCATCTTTAAGCATTATTATGCACAGAGCTTAAATCAAATTCTGAACACAGTTGAGAATAACATGTTTGATGAAGGACTTGATGCCATGCTTCATTTGCAAATACTACTTTTAGTTTTAACTTTGAAGGGTCATGGAGTGCAGTTTTAGGGCAGGTTTATGCTTGACGCTCAGAAAGCTTACACGCCCGCATCATGGCTGCCACGCATTCCCAGCGTTGTTTTGATGCAGCCTCTGAGCATGTCATCAGAAATTAATGTGACACATGCATGAGTTGCAGTACTAGCAAAAATATGTGAGGCATGTGTATGCAAGTTTTGGTATGTGATGTCAGTATCATTGTTTACTATCAACATGTGACAGCAAGCTGCACTGCAGTCCAACCGGATTATTCTGCTTGCTTAGATGTTTGATAAATGGCTCGATGAGGTGAAGCAAATCATCAAACTTAGATGCTGACATGTGCATGTCTTTTGGAATATTTAAAACCAGCCTTTGACCCCACCTTGCGCTTACTTTCTGTCTCTTCACTGGTACATGAAGGCTATCTGTTCTTTTGATCCGAGAAGGGAGCAGGACAATGTCATCGTCACTGCTTGTATGCTGCGTGTGTTTGAGTGACAACTCTCGTTTGAATAAATGTTTTGAGAATGTTCATGTCTTCACGACAATAAAGCTAACATATTTGGAAACCTGGACTCACCTCCATCTCTGTTGTGTAAGTCTGTGTCCCACACATTACAAGATGCAGAGTAGGTGGAGTGCACAGGGGGATTAGTGGTGGTGAAGTACCAAACTTTGTGTTTTATAATACGGTATGTGGTGTGGCTTATGATATTCAGTTGATGAGAGGACAAAATGTGTGTATATACGGTATGAAAAATGTATTAGTCTTTATAAGAGAATGTATGTAGTAATATTCTATTGTGAAAGGATATCACACAACACAGAGAAAGGTTTGGGGGCAGCTGCCCGTATACTTGAAATAGGCTTCTAAAACAGAAGTTTGTGGTTCAATATTGGTAGAGGCCTTAACAGACTTCAGTCCAACACAGAACAGTACAGAGAGGCAAACATGGAGGTTTTAAAGCTGGGCAGGGTAAGTGATGTCATCGAGGCAAGAACCGGAAGTGATGTATTTGGAAGTGACATCCTCGAGTCCAGGCGAAATTTCCCGTGGTTGGTCTGCCGATGAAAAATAGGAAGGATCAGTGCACTCTGCCAACCCTTGGCCTGGCATGGAATTATCCCTTTGTGAGCCCTTCAGCTGCCTCCCATGTGCATGCATGTGACTCTATCTATCTATCTATCTATCTATCTATCTATCTATCTATCTATCTATCTATCTATCTATCTATCTACATTGAAAACATTTGTTACATTTTTTCATGTGGTTGCTAAAATAGAATATAGCAGTATTAAAAATTCTTTTCCTATTCAAGAATAACAGGCTTCCCTGTGCATCACCAATGTGAACATAAATATAGAACTATATGACTCAATACATTACCTCAGCTATTAATAGTTCAATATGCTGAGAAAATGATATAATTTTGACAGCAGACGGAATGTGGAATGTGCCCTGCCACGTAGCCAATGTGTTTCTTTCGTTCTTTATTTAATATTATATCTACCTCAGTGACTTGGGGGATTCTCATCTGTTTAAAAACTCATCTAAAGAGTAATGAAGAAAGTAGGTCACCTTCTTTTGGCTACGTGGCAGGGCACATGCAGAGTCTTCCCCAGGGTGCAGTAAATCATATATGAAAGGATTATAATAAAAATTTAAGAAGAATATGAAGTTGTGTTGCAAAGCAATGTCTTTACTTTAGGGACAGGAAATATTACGTCAAAAGATTAATAAGGTTCACATGTCATGCTCAAAAATGATGACAAGTGAAAGATGCTAGGATTTTATGGTCACCTTGTGGAGCTACAATCTTATATTAAAAACAAGGCTGACCTCTGGTTGGTATGGACGAAGCAAGATAAAATTGTTTTATTAACTCAGGACATAATTACTTCAAGTCCATATTTATATGTGAAACCTCCAAGTAAAATTTTAAGTTGCAAAATTGAAGGTTTGGTTACCACATTTGATGCCTTCCATTACACTGAGTTAAGTTAGTGGTCTGAACTTTCCTAGGCTCCTACTAGTGCTGTGATGTGTTTCTACATAAACAAACAGGCTTTTCATACAAGCCACACTAAATTAATTGGAGTGTTTGATGACTATTGTTATGAAATATAATGATTTATTCTTCTTGATCCACAGTTTATATCTGAGCAAAATATAACTTGCTTTTACTATGTATTAAAGATGGAAGATATCGAACACAGTTTATTTCCAGCACTGTCCTAAGCAGTTGACAGCTCACCTGTCTTTGAGTTTGAGTAAAAAGCTTAATGTGTGGTGGAGCAATGGCATTTCCTTAGCATTTATGCCAATAGAAATTCTTTTTTTCATTTAGCAATGGCAAAACCAGCAAAGAGAGACTGGAATTCATATACCCAAAACAACAGTTGATGGACTGCCATCTTTTGAGTATAGACACACTAAAGCTGGTGTTACCAGAAAATCTAAAGTGGAAAAGGAAGAGAAGCAGAGTACTGTATGAGTCCAGCTACAGAACAAGAAGAAAAAATATACACCACACTTACCACTTGTTATCATGGCCAAGGACATGTGCAAACTGTTATGTTACTACCACAGTTTTTTCTCTGGCTTGTATTTACTCACTGTTATTGTTACTTTTCAGCTATCATTTTTCATGTTTTTATGTTATTTCTGTTAGTTTCACTTGCTAGTTATTTTTTTCTGTGTCCTTAAATATGTGCTGCAATTCCTTGTACTTTGTGGGTGGAGCCCCCAATAGGCGGGGCCACCTTGACATCACTGCCGCTGGATTCTTGTGGGTGGAGCCCCCAATAGGCGGGGCCACCTTTGACATCACTGCTGCTGGATTCTTGTGGGTGGAGCCCCCAAAAGGCGGGGCCACCTTGACATCACTGCTGCTGGATTCTTGTGGGTGTAGCCCCCCAATAGGCGGGGCCACCTTGACATCACTGCTGCTGGATTCTTGTGGGTGGAGCCCCCAGTAGGCGGGGCTACCTTGACATCACTGCTGCTGGATTCTTCTTCCGTCTATGAGAGATGACATTCAGCAGCAGTTCAGTGACTTTGTATTGGAAGATTTCTGTATTTTTGTCATTCATTGTTCTTGCTGGTTTCTGGATTTTCATGTCTGTTTTCTTGGATTCTCTTTGGATTTATGTATGTGAGACTTCTTTACTTTTGATTGCCTTTTTGAGCATTTTTTCCTTGTTTTTACTATGTTTGTTAATATATCCTCTATTTATAAAGTTTCCCTATTACCTGTTGGCTAAAAGCTGAAGTTTTTACAATTTTCACCCTCTTTGATATTTTGAGACTTTTAAGGTACTTTTGAACTCTAAAACCACTTTCCCCATTTTGAGACTAGCTAGGTGGGGTCGAGCTTTTCCTGGCCTGGCCATTGAAGGTCCTGGGCTGCTTTTGTGCTCAGTTTGGATGTTTCCGCCCCATTACGTCATCATGTTTGTAAGACTTTTATACAACACAAAGAGGTGGCTATAGTGGCTCAAGTCCCTGTCCTTTTCATATTATTGGCCCAAGTGCCCTTTTCTCCCATTAGGACACAGTTGATCACAGAGGTAAGTGTGTTAAAGCTTAGTAGGCTGCAGTTTGCTATCCCATGTACGAATAAAGTATGGTCTATGATAATTTTTGCTATTAATTTCACACAAAAGTGTACGTATAATAAATATGTGTGTGTGCAATATTTAATTTTTCATTAATTTTTTTTTATTTTGAGGCAGAGGTGAGTGCACAACTTGACCAGGATATGGAAGTGGGTCCTAAAAGTTTCTGCGTCTTTCCTATGGAAAGATAAAAAAATAAACTCAACCACAACCAATAGTACTGAACAAAAATGTTCTCATTGTACAGAAATTGATTGTTAATTTATGACAATTTCATGCATTTTATGTGTTTGAGCCTTTGGCACCTTGTGCTTTATCCTCATTGTTGAATAGGTCTCCATGTCAAGATGGCACCAGTGACGTGATTTAATTTTGACAGGATTGTTACTTAACCATCACAAGTATGCTCACCTTGGAAGACATAACTTTGAGAAGCATCTGTCTGTGTTGTGGCAGTGTCTCTTAAATGTCAATGCAGTTTTAAAACAGTAATTTTAGATTAGAGAATTATATACAAAGGACAGGACTTGTATGCACATGGACAGAAAGCAACCATCAAACAGCAATGAGGGCTGTGTATGCAGTCAGGAAAAAAAAATTTTAAACAGTTGGCTGAGTACATGTTGAAGCAAATGTCATATGTTAAGTGTAAAATGAATGCCATGAAGAATGTTGGTAGCTATTGCACTAAACCCTAACCTTAGCATCTATTCTAAAATATAACTACGCTCATTGAACCGTTCACAATAACCCCTAACTTCCATCTTAAAACTGCCATCCTAAGACTGTTCTCAAGTTGCTTTATTATCATACCATCCATACACAGTATTGCAGGATATAGGGGCATGCAAGACAGGTAAAAAACTATAGTATACTAATAAGTAAATAAATAATAGGTGAGTGAATAGATCAAAGTAATCATTTGAAATTGATAGTACTGAATAAATAAACAGAAAGCAACAGTAGTAATAAGTGTCACAACCGTTCTGCTTATACTGTAAATAAGATACTAGAAGCAGACCTGAGGGCAGGGGGTGGACAGCCAAGCGGTAGAAGTTATCCTAATGTTTGGTTCTAAAACTGCACTGGCATCATGGCACTTCAGCTAAGCAACTATATATGATATTGAAGACTTCTAGTAGTAGTGATCACTGTGCCCTCCATAGGTGGTGCCAAAATTCAAGTCTTCAAGGTACGAGTCAGAATGGCAGTAAGGGTTTTGAACATCAGAGAGCAATGTCGCGTATACACTGAAACGCTTTGGAATGGACTGACTCACCCAAAAGCTGACTTGAATCTGTTTTTGAGTAAGAGCTAATATGCAAACACGCGTTAGATAGATAGATAGATAGATAGATAGATAGATAGATAGATAGATAGATAGATAGATAGATAGATAGATAGATAGATACTTTATTAATCCCAAGGGGAAATTATTTTTATTTTTGATTCATTATGTTGCCCAAGCAATACAAATATTTTGAAATGACTAGTGATTTTTATATTTCACCAGCCAAGAAATGTAGAGTTGCCTAGGTATATTTGTAGAACGGGATATTAAAAGAAATCAAAGGCTTATGTATTCTTTAAATGGTGACCCTGTTGTTATTGCTAACTGTCCCATCCATCATCCATACTGCCTCTCTATCAATCTCTCTGCTCTCATAAGTCGATAATTTGTTCTTCCTGAATCTGACTGTATTCCAGAATTGCAGTAGCTCCTTGCTGGGTTGTAACCATGACCATTATCATTTTATTTTTTGATTTGATATACTTTATTGATCTCCAAAGAGAATTTGTCCTTTCACATGACCTTTTGGGGGTCACAGCATTGGTTCAGCTATTGTACAGCATCCCTAGAGCAATTTTCAGGTTAACGGCCTTGCTCAATTGCCCCATGGAGTACGATCCCTTCTGACAGAAATTTGATTTAAACCAGCAATCTTCCAGTTATCAGCGCAGATCCTTAGCCACAGAGCCACCACTTCGCCTCCACCTCTGCCTCCATGCCTCATCCTCGTAGTTCAAGTTGGACAGGTTGTAGTACTTAAATTATAAAGAAAGCCAACAAAGAAGGAGTTAAACAACAACAAACTTAACTTACAGGCTTGATCAAGCCTCACCCAGCAAAATGTGGTATGCTTAGCAAATGCAATTTTTAATGAAGCTGCAAAAAACTAAATGGCAAATATATTCACCAGTGTTAGCAAAATTATAAGTGCTGATATAACTAAAGTAGCACATAATCAATATTTATGATATGCAATTACTTTCAGTAAAAACAATGACTGAAGACCACATTTGGATAGCACAGTATGACGCTGGTCTTTATTTAAATAGTGCAGAATGATGTTCACACAACACTGTATGTGCAAACAAATAAGTAAACATTTCTAGAGTAATGTATGAGTGTTCCTTAATAAACACGACCACATCACCATTACACTGTAAAGGAGCTTTATAAGGTAAAGTCCACTGTTAGACTGGGTGGAATGGCATAAGCCTATATTAAGAATAATACTTGCACATCATACTAAATAATTCAAAATTGTTTATAATTTAAATGGTGAATACAATAAATAAACTAATTAGTAGTAAAAAAAATAAATGCTCTTCAAGTATGAGTGTTATATATGAATGGCAAGTCAAGTTTTTTACATTCATTTTTAAAGGATTTCATTTGCATTTATGGAAACACAGGTAGTACTAGGGTGTTGTACCGTGTTAGCCATTATGAATGTAGAGAAAAGCCAAGCAAAATGACACCTTTTATTGGCTAACTAGAAAGATTACAATATGCAAGCTTTCGAGGCAACTCAGGCCCCTTCTTCAGGCAAGATGTAATCGCTAACTAGAAAGATTACAATATGCAAGCTTTCGAGGCAACTCAGGCCCCTTCTTCAGGCAAGATGTAATGATTACATCTTGCCTGAAGAAGGGGCCTGAGTTGCCTCGAAAGCTTGCATATTGTAATCTTTCTAGTTAGCCAATAAAAGGTGTCATTTTGCTTGGCTTTTCTCTGGAAACACAGGGTAATTTAAAGCTAACGTAATAGATATTGTGACACACGTGCGAGTAGGAGGCAGCTAAAGGGTCTAAATAAGTATAATAAAACATCTGACCAGGGAGCGGTGGAGTGTACTGACTGTCTTTCTCAGTTCCCTACAGACCTTTCCTGGGAAATCCTTCAAGGTTCCGGCACCTCAGAAGACATCACTTCCGAAGCCGGCCCCTTTGCTGACATCACTTCCGAAGCTGGCCCTTTTGCTGACATCACTCCCGAAGCCGGCCCCTTTGCTGACATCACTTCCGAAGCCAGCCCCTTTGCTGACGTCACTTCTGGTTCCGGACATTTTGATGTCCTCTACAGGCCTTTAAAGCCTCCATCTCGGGCTACTATAGTCAGTTCTGTTTTGGACTCTGTGATATGCACATCATGCTACTTATTTCAACCCTTTTGCAGCTGGGAAAAGCTTTTATGATGTCTTGGACTCTTGATTATCACAATATAAAATGAATAAAGTAACCACATACGGAAAAGGAAATACTACAGATTTCTATTTTCTATTTATATTTAATGTAAAGGTTGTAAAGTAAGAATGCTGGTATAGATTATAAAGGTCCACTCTTATTTAGATATATATTATTCAGGCCCCCACCTGACAAAACATTAAAAAATTATTTTAACAAGTTTTATCAGCCCTGAGCTGTGCTTGGAAAGTGTTTGGAAACTATGGTCCCCATTTTGCATGTGTAGAATGATAGTCCCGACCTGGTATGGCAAACACATATGAGTGTGTGTGTGTGAGATAGTGCCATCTGATGGACTGGCATCCAGATCTGATCCTGTGTTACATGTGTTGGTGCTCTCGTTGGCTTTGTTGCAGAGACAGAACTCAATAGATAGGAAGTTTGATTTATTATTATTATTTTTTTAATAGTTTTAACAAAAGAATTTTTACTGTGAGACAGGGAGGTGTCTTTAAAAGATGAGTATAACAAAGTTTTACAGTAAATATAGAGTATAATATAACAAATCAATTTTATATAGTATAATAAACAAATATCTCCATGTTCAAAATAATTGGTGAGTGACATTGAACTCTAGCTGAATACTGAAGGGGTGCATCAGCATGCTTACACATCACAATAGGGGGGCATCAACTTAGGCGGGATACATTTTTGGACAATTTTACAGGGAGATTCACTCAAAAGAGGCCCCGAATATTCTGTTGGGATAGACTGTTCTGTAAGTCCCGTTAGGATGAAGCAATCTGAACCAAAAAAATACACTATATACCTTGACGTATGTGTAATCGATTGCATTACATGCGATGCTGGAAGTGGTTTCCATTTTCTGCCAGACACATTTTGACACGGCGCTCCATGTTCCTGAACGTATCAACAAGCGTCTCAGGGAGAATAGCAGCAATTTCACATTGGATGTTTTCCTTCAAATCTTCCACAGTGCATGGCTTGTTCTGATAGACTTTTCCTTTGAAAAGTCTGGTGGTGTCGAAGCCGAAGCCCCTGTGAAATGACCCTGTTGCCAAAGAAGAACTCATTTTCTGCCAATTTATGACACATTGCTCCATCTTGCTGGAAGTAACCTTCAGTTAACTCACGATTATCCAATTGATTCAGACATCGCTTAAATGAATTGGTGACCCAATAGCTTTTCATCATGAAGACGCACTGCTCAATACTGTACACCACCATCCTAATGAAAAGTCGAGTGACTGAGTGAAAGGGTATGGGTGGTATATACCCAGAAATTGCAAACGGAGGTTAAATGTCATGTCCAACGCCTACCTCATCGCTCCGACGCAGGGGCATCCCAGATTGTTCGAAGCTCCATATACTGAGGAGCGCATTGCACGTTGTTTCGTTCAGATTGCTTCATCCTAGCGAGAGTTATTACAGAATATTCGGGGCCTCTTTCGAGTGAATCTCGCTGCATTTGCTTTGTACATATAGGGGCCTCATGATGTCATTTTTATATTATATGGTTTCTGTTTTCTTTATATTCACTCATTGCTTCCACCAGAGTTAAACAGGAATCAGCAGTCAAATAATAGCTTTTGCTCAAAACCCATAATCTGACAACACTTAGAAAGCAAAAGTGTATTATTATTTTTCTTTTGTTTTTGTTACTGAGAGGGTACACGGTGTACATAAAGTCAGTAAAGGTCATGAGAATCTTGCTGAAAGCCTAATGCACAAAACAGAATTGTGATCTCTGATACCGGATGATCAGGTCCAGTGGCTTCCTGAATATTTGACTCATAGAATGCACCCTATGGAAAAAAAAGTCAAATAAAATCCTGATTTAATGTGCTATGATGTGAACTTCAGCTGTTAAAATCCATTTAGTATTTCCTGTTAAGAGATGTTTTATTAGGAAAATAAAGTAAATGTGCAGTGGGGTGTCTTTTCTTACATCAGCAATCATAGACATACATTGCCTGTAAAGTTTCTGAATATTATATAATGCTTCTGAATTTGCATCCACATTTCCCATGAATTTAAAAACACAGAAATAAAAGGGGGTGCTAATTAGTGTCCACTCCAGTATTAAAATGTAACAAATCCTGTCTTGTAAAGTCAATTTTGAACCCCTGCCCATCAAAGGGTCTGTTCACATCACTGAGCATGGCCACCCTAAGGTGTTTGGTAAAGAGAAGGGATGGACTTTTCACAGTCACCAGGAGTGAAAAGGAATACCAACACAGTAGCTACATGTGTTTATGGAAACTTGAAGAGAGTTGAAACTCCTGATTTGTTGTGACCCAGGGTGAATTTCAAGTGCACATACCTGTATACTGTAGGAGGAACAGAGAAATGTTATGCTGTTATGAAGAATATAGGTACTTAATATGATAGGGGAGATGGAAAAATTAACTGAAAAAGCAAAACAGAATGATGGTCTGGGAAACTAACCATAGTCAAAAAAGTCAAATAAAAAAAAACAACAACAGCGAAACACAACAAAGAACCATTAAAACCAAAATGCAAAGCTAAAGTGATTGTCTGAAGAAGGGGAAAGGGAGAATTAGGACTTTGCTATGTTCAGTAACTCATGCTAATATTTCTTGCTTGTTCTTTGATCTTTAATTGATTATTCAGATGCCTAAATCTGTGCACTGCCGTCTTTTATAACCTAAACTAGATCACCTAAAATACTACGTGACTCGCAGCAGACATATCAACCTGTGAAAAGTATGACTATGGTCATGAAATGATAGTAACTAATTGACAGCAACCAAATTGGATATTGATAAATAAGAAATTAATATGAAAGCTGAAATAAACACACAAAAATTCCAAAAATAAAATACATTTGGTCAAAAAGGCCTAGATAATGTGAGGGACTTGTTGCCTTTGGGAAGGATAGATCAGGGGTGGGCAGATTCAGTCCTGGAGGGCCGCAGTGGCTGCAGGTTTTTGCTCCAACCCAATTGCTTAATAAGAAGCCCTTATTGCTCAAGTAACACTTCAGCTTCACTTTAGTTGTCTCGCTTGTTAAGATTTTGAACCCTTATTGCTTATTTTAGTCTTAAACAGCTGTATTCTTGGTTTTTAATTGCTCCTAATTAGCAATACCATGCAAATGACAAAAGAGACCAGCATTTCTCCATTTAGCTTGTTTTCATTTACACCTGTGTGTATTTATCATGCACTATTTGGTTTAATTAAATACTTGGAAGGAAAGTGAAGAGAAAAAAGTGAAGCACTGAGAATTGCTCGTCTGTTTTAGACTTCAAATCATTTGGATGATATCCTTAGAAAGGAAAATAAATCTAGGATATGAGAATGACCTGACATGGCAGCGTTACAGCACTAGCAAGCCATGAAATTAAATAATTGACAAGGATTGGTTTCTAATTAAGCAACTGGGTTGGAACAAAAACCTGCAACCACTGCGGCCCTCCAGGACTGAATCTGCCCACCCCTGGGATAGATGACGCAATCTGGGACGGATCACTGTTGGTCTTTGGCCACATTTCCTGCTGGGACAATTTTCCCACATCATCATTCTGGCTGTGTATAATCAACCTTCAGCTGTTATAACTATGCACTTTTTTCACTTTTTATATAATTACATGTTTTTCTCAACGTTACTCTGAGTGGTTTCCTGAATTATTGATTTAGGTAGATTCATAACATGAATTTTATTTTCTTATAAATTTGCTCGCATTTTTTGTTTTGTTGTTGTTATGTCTTGCATAGTTAATGTGGATGTGTCCTCAAGAGTCATTAGGCACCATCATTAGCACAATGATTTATAAACCAGCAGTGGGAGACAATCAGAATCCAAGTATTGATCCTTACTAACTGAAGATAGATAGATAGATAGATAGATAGATAGATAGATAGATAGATAGATAGATAGATAGATAGATAGATACTTTATTAATCCCAATGGGAAATTCACATGTCATATTGACTACTCTTTCATCTGGCCATGTCCCAACTGGACAAAAGAGACACTTATGCTAGGATGCTTTTCATTGACTTCAGTTCAGCTTTCAGCACCCTCATCCCTCAGATGCTTAACACTAGAATTACCAAAGCCTACGAAAAAACTCGTAATCCCGGCCCACTGTAAATCCGTTTGCACCTCTCCGTCAGCGTCTTTGTCTTGTAAATGTGTCGATCAGTGCAAGCAGCCTGCTATCCCATCCCCTCACTGCCAATGCAGAAAGGGCAGATAGTTCTCTCCGCTCAAGTCTGTTTACCTGCGTGTGAGTTGCCAGGAGTTGTATAGGATAAATAATATATTGTTATTTGGAATACATGCATTTTGCGCATGTTCTGTGTCTGAATTAAAGCTACTACGTATCAAGAGTATTTTTCTGAATGTGATTTTGGTTTGCAGTCTGGATTAGACAAAAGATAGGGCTGATTTGTCTGTTTTTTTAATTCAGCATATTCATGGCTTTGTGTTCCTCTTACAACTCCTCCTTAATTGTCCTTGTTGTCCACCTCTAATTCATCTTGGCAGTCATTCATGTAATTAACACAGAGACAATGTCATCTATAATCAGCTTTCTACAGAATATTGACATAATTTCAGGAGATTTTAATCATGTCTCACCTTCCTTCTGATATGATGTGGGGCTCAGAAAATTCAAAGGTTAACCATGTTTACATTTACCTGTGTTTTATTATTATTATTATTAATAATAATAATCCATCATAAATAAAAAAAAAATGTAAATATTACAGCAAATGCTCCTCCTTTATCCATTTGTAAAATTTCTGAAATTACAAGACACCTAGAGGGTTTTATAATTACTTTTGAGATTGTTCGGTCAAATGTCCAGAATACTAAACAACATGAAAGCTCCTTGTGTGCAATTTTCTTTCTGAGGCAAAATGAAATAAACACCTTTTTTATACTTTAACTGACAAGTCATGTTTAGATATGAGATTCTTTATTCTTGTGAGGCCAGCAATTTTTGTAACCATAATAATATGCAAATTGAAAAACTTGGATTGCAGTGTCATTAAATTCATTAAAGTGCGGCCCACTGGCTAGCAGCACATAGGCCTCGGTTCAGCTCTTCAGTGGTGGGGTTGACTGCCTTATTCTGCTCTTACTGCTTTAATGACAGGCTCCTGCTGTTTACAGTCCAACATCAGAAACAGTGGGCACTGAAAATGAATAAAACTCTGAAGGATACTGACTCAACAGCAGTCCTCTGTGGCTGGTGTTTGTTATTTTAAAACCTCCTATCACTCTGCATAGCTTGCAATATTCCAGATTTATAATGTCCCTGCCATTATATTTCTCTTTCACAGGTGACCGTGTAAAGCTTTATGCATCTTAAGATTTAGATCCAGACCAAATGTCTTGCTGTTCTCAGTTCTAATTTAAAACTTGTACTCTCATCACTTAGCTTGTCACATTGTGTGTTTCAGTTTTTGCATTTAAACTGTCACACAAGCGTGCCTTTGGACCACCATCCTGGCTGTGGGGAAGTAAGCACTTCCATCCTGGATCGAGAGGGGACAATGCTGCTAACAATATATCTTCTCCTTTCTCCTTCACAGCCAGGAAAAGCCACCCAAAGAGGATGCCTAACAGCAGCCCTGATGTCCTGAGAAGGATCTGCCCTTATAATGCCAGCCCATTCCCGGAAAGGTGGTGTCAGAGAAAGAAAGGCAGAGCTCCAGATACTTTGTTGCCTCGCTACTAAGAAGCTGCTTTCTTTGAAGCCATTTGTTGGCTGTCGTTTTGTTCATGTTATTGAAAGGGATTATGAGGGTGGTACCCCAACTTTTTTTTGGTTATATACTGTTGTCTGCTTTCCCAGACACAATTACAATACTGATGAGTCAAAACAACATGGCCACTTTCCTAATATGCTGCTTGTTCCACCGCAGCTCTGACCCATTGAGGCATAGTATCTGAAGGTGTCCTGTGGCATCATGAAAGCTGCGAGGTGGAGCTGCTGCCGATCAGATTTGGTGTTCCAATACATTCCACAGACGTTCAATGGGGAATTCAGAAGCAAGGGCAACACATAGAACTCTTCATTATGTTCCTCAAACCATTGTTGTAGTGCTACAAGGTGCATTCTCTTGTTAAAAGATGCAACTTGCTTGTTGTACAAGTTCAGTTTGATTGTATGCAATATTAATTTCATGAAGTAAAATTAATTTAAAAAAAAAAGATGTCACTTGCATTGGAGAAATTGTTATCATGATGGGTGTTTCTAATCTGCAGAGATATTTTTGTATGTGTTATATTTCAAACTAATGTCCACGTGAATGCCAGGACCCAAGGATTCCCTGCAGAACATTGCCTAAAACTTCACATTCCCTTCATGGACTTGACTTCTTCCCACAGTGCATTCTGGTTCCATCTCTTCCTCAGGTAAATGACACACACATACCACATTAATCCAAGGTTCAGTTCCAACGCTCAAGTGTCCAACACTGTGTGAATGTGGCTGTGTGCATTAGTGGGCCAGGTCCTGCATTGTGCACTGGTTCTCCATGAGCCCCAAATGGATTGTCTGCATCTTAAAATATTAAGCTATGTTAATAGAGGGATGAGTTACAGTATTACAAGGAATTGGCTCATACAGTTTTCTTTTTTATATGTAATATTGGCATTTCATCTACTTAAAGCTCAGGGGTTCGATTATTTATTTCCTTTAGAAAAAACACTTTTTTATTGTAATTTGCTGATGAAAGGAGGTTCACTGTAGGTAAATATAACAAAGGTATCTATTAAAGTTAAAGAAGCTGACATGTTTAGTAAAGAAGCTCTGGAAATATCCTAAAGATGCTGCACCTCTACAGTATGGCAAAGGTGCTAATCAAATAATCTTAACTCTTGCAAGACCTGCACAATTTAATTTCTGTTCCAATGTGATGTAAACCTCAATCCACTCACCTTTAGTTTTATTCATATGTCCGCTTCTCTTATTTGCTTAATTTAAAAAAAATAAAACATTTTGAATTGTAGCATCCTTTGTAAGAACATTGATTATTTTTTTTCCAATTGCTAAATGAAACTGTCCAGAATATAAACTGTAAGGACGGGGGGAATGTGAAGTATTAGGATATCACCCTGGTAAAACCCTATCTAATAAACACAAGGCAAAAATAAAATAAAAAAAAAGGCAGATGACCTCCGCAGTGATTCAGATCCAGCTACTGAGCGAGAGCTCTGTCTCCCTCAACTGCCGGCCCCTGAATGATCAGAGTCTTCTGATGGTTGGCCAGTATATAAAGGGGACCCTACTAGAAGGGGTGGGACTTTGAGGTCAGAATTGTAAGGGAGGTCAGCTGTTTTCTAGGGCTTGTAATTTGGAATTGTGGTCAGCAACTGTGCCTCCTCTCCCTCCAGGGTGTAACTCTTTACCTTAACAGAGCCTTGAAGGTGTGTGACAAAATATTTATCTGGACTTCCTCACACTTGTAACCGTTTCCTTTCATGTTTTTGGAATTTGCATTTTTTGACTTTGCGATATTCATATCAAAGCTCTTAATTTAAGCGATTCTAAAAGAGTGCCTTGTTCCTCACATTATAGTAAATATAGATACATTTATTTTAATTATAAAGGCTGCTCGTTTATTTTCAGGTGCTGAACAGCAAGATCAAGCATTTAATTCTTAAACTTGTAGACCCTGGTGTTCTACTTTCTACTTTTCTGGCTAAATGTAAATACCACAAAGTGTATTTTATTCTTCTATGTTAAATAACACAGCTCTGATTTCTTTCAGATTCATTTTACTGAATTCTATCCTTAGAATCCACGTCAAATTGCTGATTCCTCTTTATAGTTACATAAAATTTGAGTTAAACCCATAGTTATTAGGGTGGTGTGCTGTGCGGATATCTTTGCTTAATCAAATTAGCTTATTTTTTGTTGCTAAAAATTTAAATCTATTTTCGCTAGTTTATTTTTGATTTTTCTCATGTTGTTTTAGCTTCATTATGTATTGTGACAGATGGCTGGGGTGTCTGTGCAGCCAGGATGCCTGGAAGGTGGAAGGACCGGGAGAGGACCAATACCTCCCCTGGGACACGAGAGGGCAACCGCCCTGGTTTGCATGTGGGCCACACGTTCTGAGCTCCACCCAGTTGGGGCATGTAGCCATCACCAGGGACTGCCCAGACATTCCAGGAGATGTGGACTGCAGCACTTCCACCACAACAGGGAGTGCTGCTAGGCCAGGAGACAAATACACCCGGTGTGCTTCTGGGTGCTCAGGCAGCACTTCCCGCCAAACCCGAAAGTGCTGCAGGAAGAACATCAAGAAGCACCTGGAGCTCATCTGGGTACTGTATAAAAGGGGCCGCCTCACTCCAGTTTGAGGAGCCGGAGTTGGGAGGGAGCGTGATGAAGCTTACAAGAGAGGAGTGGAGGCAGCAAAAAATGAAACAGAGAGAACGAAGGACTGTGAGTTTAGTGCACTGTATTTGAGAAAACAAAATAAACGTGTGTGTTTTGGTCATAAGCTGTTTTGGTGTCTGTCCATGTCGAGGCTGGTTCCCACAGTATGCAAAACAAAGTTTCTATATAATCCCTCATTACCATTAAAAGCTCACTGTCTATATGAATTGAAAGCTCAATCTGCATCCTAAATGTTTACAACAAGAATCTTAAGGGAACTTCTCACATATCACAATTTTAACTCTGTCGTCAGGAGCTGAATTTGCATCAAGCAGTATGCACTGGCCTGTATCAAGATTATCTACTAGTTTAATGGCCCTTTTCTGGTTCCACCCAGGGTGGTGGATTTCCACCCATACTTTGGGGGTATTGGAGCAGAAGGTTTTTACAGAGGACTGCCACTGTCCTTCTGTTGCCTTCTACAACATACAAGAGAAATAGCATCCTTAGTCTAATCTCAGGTCACATGGGATGTTGTCAAGATTAATTAAATTTGTCATTTTAAACTCACTTTCTAGCACTAGAAATGCTGTCATATGAGTTTTTGAGGTAAAACATTATGGAGTCCATTTTGTGAAGTGCGAGTATAATAGCACTAACTCTCTAATGTTGGCCAAACCTACTGAGAAAACTCCAGATTATCAAACTTCTAATTACTGAAAACTCTTCAAAGTAAATGACACTAGGTTTTTGTTTTGCCATTTTAATCTTCTCATAAACAAATACTCTGATATAAGCTTAATAAAAAGATCCTCTAGCCTGTGGTTTCTAACATCAAATTCATACATTTTTTTGAGGAAGCATTTACAAATATCACAAAATATTCATTTTTAAAATGCCGCAATGTTTTCAAACCCAAACTGAAATCAGTGGTGGACCGGAGGCCATAATGCCCATTCCTGCAATGGCCACTGAAGAATAACCGGGGAATTTAGGACAGGCCAGGTTTAAAACTTTACTTGAGGAGACGAAAACCGAAGTAAAAAAAATATGCAGTTTAATGTAAATTCTATATCAACGTTTAAGTGCAAAAGTAAAATAAGTAACACGTTTAAAATAGCTTGCCTAAATGCTAGAAGTATCAAAAAGTGAGTTAGAGTTGTATGTAGCTGAAAATAATTATGATATTGTAGCAATAAAAGGAACCTGGCTAAATAAAAAGCTGGGGATGATTTTAACATAGAGGGATACATATTTTGAGGAAGGGCAGAAAGAACAGAAAAGCTGAGGGAATTACTGTTTATGTCAAACACAAATTAAATGCAAGTCCTCTTGAATTGGATGATGAGCAGCATCTTAGTGAGGACGTCTGGCTTCGTCTGGAAAGCATTAGGGAAACAGGCCTTATATTAGGAATGTTCTCTGGACAGCCCAATGCAGACAGAAATTTCAATGCACATCTTTATAGTTATAATAAAAATGCAACTTTACGCAGGGATATTATAGTCATGGGAGACTTTAATACCCAAATATTAACTTGGTTAACCTTGCAAACTGCGGAGCATAAGAGCAGGGGTTTTTAGAACTAATCAGTGACTATTTTTTAACATGGTATGTTAAGGCACCAGCGCAGTGTGTAGCTTGTCTGGATTTAGTATTTTGTAATAAACAGGAGACGTGAGGGTGTAGAGGTGATTGAACTAGGGTCATGTGACCATAACATTATACAACACTCAGTGCAAAAGCTAAAACTGTTAAGTTTAAATTGGTAGGGCAAATTTTGAGCAAATGCAACAGTCTAAGGAGGATAGATTGGAATAAGCTTTTAAATGTGGAGACAGTCAAGCAGCAGTGGAGCAGGTTTAAAAACATTTTACACTTAATGCAGGACAGGTACATCCCAAAAATTGGAATTAGTAGGACTTTTAAAAAATTCTGCAATGTGTAAATAAGAAAAAAAAAGCTGCACAAGAAAAAAGGTGTATAAGACAAATAACTGTAATGTTAATTGTAGGGGATATTAGAGCATGAGGACAACCATCAAGAAGGATATTAGAGAAGCTAAAAGGCAGTTAGACAGGAATATAGCAGATAAGAGGAAAGGTGACACAAAGAGATTCTTTCAGTATTTTAGTAGTAGTAAAAGAATGGCCTAGGAGGAGGTGAAGTACTGTACATCAGGAATAGTAAAAGGAAATAAAAAAAAATACAGACAGTGAAATAGCATATGCTCTGAACTTGCTTTTTTCTGAGGTGCTCACGTGTTAGGAAGCAGATAACCTCCCAGTAGTAAAAGGGACTGCTAAGGAGAAACTGAGGGATTTGGAAATTGCAGAGAGAAAGGTACTGCTTTAATTAAATATGCCAAAATCAAACAAATCACCAGGACCAGATAATATTTATCCTTGCATTCTTAAGGAGGTTAGAGAGTACATACATAATCCCTTGACACATATTTTTAGAAAGTCACCGCACTCTGGGGAAATTTTATAGGCCTGGAAAATGGCAAATATTATCCCGTTATACAGTATAAGAGTGACGGAGCACATCTAAGCAACTATAGGCCATTAAGCTTAACATGCACCACAGGTAAATTGATGGAAGGAATTATTAAGGATAAGATTGAGCAACACATGGCAAGAACAGGAATTTTACTGAACAGTCAACATGGATTCAGAAGAGGATATGTTTTGCCAACATGCTGGAATTCTATGAGGAAGCAGCAAAAGGATGCAATCTAAATGGTGCATATGATATTATTTATCTTGACATTCACAAACAATTTGATAAGGTGCCACATGAGAGGTTGGGCATCAAAATAAAAGAAGTGGGTGTTCAGGGTGTGGTGTGTAGATGCATTCAGAATTGATGAATAAACACAGGAAGCAGAGTGATGGTGTGAGAAACCTCATCAGAATCTAGTGAAGTTGAGAGTGGTATTCATCAAAGGTCAGTGCTTGGGCTGCTTCTATTTTTAATATTTATAAATGATTTGGATAGAAATCTAAATAATAAGCTGATTAAGTTTGCATATGATACCATGATAGGAGGATTGGCAGATAGTCTATAATCAGTTAAATCATTACAGAAGGACTTGGACAGCATACAGGCTTGGGCAGGTTTGTGGCAGATGAGATTTAATGTAAGTAAATGAAAAATATTACGCATAGGAAGTAAAAATGTTAGGTTTGAATACACAATGGGCAGTCAGAAAATCAAACGTTCACCTTATGAGAAGGATTTAGGAGTTGTTTTGGACTCGACACTATCAACTGCCAGACAGTGTTCAGAAGCCATTAAGAAGGCTAACAAAATTTTAGGTTATATAGCGCCCTGATATGTGGAGTACAAGTTATGCTGACTCTTTATAACACACTGGTTAGACCACATACAGAGTACAGTGTACTGTTTTGCTATAAAAAGGACACTGCAGCACTCGAAAAGTCCAGAGAAGAGCAACTAGGTTGATTCCAGGACTGTAGGGGATGAGTTATGAGGAAAGATTAAAAGAGCTGAGCCTTTACAGTTTAAGCAAAAGAAGATTAAGAGGAGACATGACTGAAATGTTATAAAATTATAGAGGGAATGAGTACAGTGGATCGAGACAGTTACTTTAAAGTTCAGTAAGAACACGGGGACACAGTTAGAATCCTGCTAAGGGTAAATTTTGCACAAACATTCAGAAGTATTTCTACACACAGAGAACCATAGACACTTAGAATAAGCTACCAAGTGGTGTAGTAGACTTTCAAAAGTTTAATTGATATTATTTTGGAGGAATTATTTGGGTAGGACTGGCAGGATTGTTGGGCTGAATGGCCTAAATCTTTCTAATATTTCGATCAATCTGACCTGCCTGTCTTTGGGAATGTAGAAGAAAAACATTGACAGAAATGTGGAGAACATGCAAACCCCACCTAGACAGTGGCGTAGCTCGGGTTTTTGTCGCTCGGGGCAGTACTTCAATTTGCCACCCGCCAACATATCTAAATATGTTAACCTATTTAAATACAATATTAACACGATGTATAGAGAAAAATTAAGATAAATTTTGCATAGATTTATTCATATATAGAGAAACAGCAATAATTTTTCACATATAATTATTTATAAGCATGAACTAGACAAGAATATAGTATAGACACACTGATAAGCCGTGTTCTAATTATTAGTTTAATATAATTACGCTGCGAAAAACAGAACCAGTGTAGTGTACAAGTGATAGGTGGGGATGTTTTCTGCTCAGAGCAAGAACGCATTCGGATTGATAACAAAATAAAATTATAAATTGTAAATTAGTTGTTTATCTTCTTAGAAATTATTATCGGTGTAATGTTTATGTTTATTTTTGTTATTGCCTCATAAATTTAAACTGCTGTGTCAGATGCCGTCACAGAAGGACGGTCTAAAAATGATTTTTGAAGCATTTGTGGATAAAAATCGCAGAATTTCACTTTTTTCATTCATGAGTGATAAAATTTTCTGAACCCTGCTGCTTACACACGAATTGTACTGAGCCTTTTGGCCAATAATGCCACCCCCAAAAATGTGCCGCTTGGGGTGGACCACCCCCCCCCCCCCCGCCTGCCCCTAACTACACCACTCCACCTAGATAGCAATCAGGCACAGGATGCTGGATCCAGCAGTGCAAACCACGTGAAATACAGTATATATACCTGTATATTATTATGTTATTGTTAGGTTTTAAAAAGTATTCACTGGTATGTGCTGTTAAAGATACTGTATGTAATAAAGACTGATGTTTAAAATGTGTGGCTTGAACAGCATTAAACAGCTAGGATGTTTTCAAAGCACTATTTTTGCCGTCTTTCCTTAGCTGATATAAACTGCAGTTAGGTCCATAAATATTTGGACAGAGACAACTTTTTTCTAATTTTGGTTCTGTACATTACCACAATGAATTTTAAATGGAACAACTCAGATGCAGTTGAAGTGCAGACTTTCAGCTTTAATTCAGTGGGGTGAACAAAACGATTGCATAAAAATGTGAGGTAACTAAAGCATTTTTTAACACAATCCCTTCATTTCAGGGGCTCAAAAGTAATTGGACAAATCAAATAACTGGAAATAAAATGTTCATTTCTAATACTTGGTTGAAAACCCTTTGCTGGCAATGACAGCCTGAAGTCTTGAACTCATGGACATCACCAGATGTCCAATCTAGCCTTTCTATTCTTGAGGCTTATGAGTGGCTTGCGCCTTGCAGTGCACCCTCTGTATTTACTTTCATGCAGTCTTCTCATTATGGTAAACTTGAATATCGATACGCCTGCCCCCTGGAGAGCGTTGTTCACTTGGTTGGCTGTTGTGAAGGGGTTTCTCTTCACCATGGAAATGATTCTGCGATCATCCACCACTGTTGTCTTCCGTGGACGTCCAGGTCTTTTTGCGTTGCTGAGTTCACCAGTGCTTGCTTTCTTTCTCAGGATGTACCAAACTGTACATTTTGCCACTCGTAATATTGTAGCAATTTCTCAGATGGGTTTTTTCTGTTTTCGCAGCTTAAGGATGGCTTCTTTCACCTGCATGGAGAGCTCCTTTGACCACATGTTGTCTGTTCACAGCAAAATCTTCCACATGCAAGCACCACACCTCAAATCAACTCCAGGCCTTTTATCTGCTTAATTGATAATGACATAACGACGGACTTGCCCACACCTGCCCATGAAATAGCCTTTGAGTCAATTGTCCAATTACTGTTGAGCCCTGAAATGAAGGGATTGTGTTCAAAAAATGCTTTAGTTGCCTCACATTTTTATGCAATCGTTTTGTTCACCCCACTGAATTAAAGCTGAAAGTCTGCACTTCAACTGCATCTGAGTTGTTTCATTTAAAATTCATTGTGGTAATGTACAGAACCAAAATTAGAAAAAATGTGTCTCTGTCCAAATATTTAAGGACCTAACTGTAGGTTAGTAAGTTTGACTTTTACTTTTCATTAATAACAAATTAGAGTGATACAAGTGATTAGCAGCTTTTTAAAATTGACAAAAGTTTTCATTGATCAAGTGACCTCTGATTTCTTTTGTAATTGCATATAAAAGAACACTAGGTGTCAAAAGTGGGAAGAGTGATTAATACAATGTGCTACATGCAACATCCATCTGACTGCAGATTTCAATATCAGAAGCCAGGGTTGTTCAATATGTATTTATGATAATTTGTTTTGTGTGTTATAATGAGATGTGCTCTAAAATAATTTCTTTGGAAGCAAAGATAGTTACAGACAAAAATGGCACCGGTGATCTTATCGTTTATAGTATGTATAATATTTAAATTATTAGAAGCAAAGTAATCCCTTTGGGTGGAAGAAAGCGGGAGGCTTGTGTTTTATTGTGGAAGGGTTTTGGGATAACCCTATCTTAAAACATAGATTCTTTTATTCTCAAGCCTTTGTTTCATGTGGCCTCCACTCCAACTCTTGTTCTCTTATCCTTGCTCTCACCTGACCCAGAAGGAGGCACAGAGCCTGCAGCAGCAATACACTTGCACCTGAACACTACAGACCACCTTCACTCAGAACTGACTACCGCTGTGCTTCACTATCCCTATGAAAGGATGTCTTCTGTTTTCCTATTTAATTCAGGCAGCGGGACAGAGCAAAAAGGTAAGTGGGGGGCAGATTTCACCCGTTATAGTCTTTAACATTAATATGCTTAAATGTGCCAAAATCAGAAGCCAAAAGAAAATGGGCATGACATCATACAACCTGCATATTTCAGGAGTTTTCATATAGGATGCTGGCTGGCACACTTTCAGTATCTTACATTGGCGAATCTCATTGTGTGATTTTTCTTGGTGGTTGTGCTCTTCCTGCTTTTCCTTCTTCCTAGATCTCCTTCTCCTTGCTTAAAGCTGCTGACTTTTTAAAGCTTGTTAGGTCTGAGGTGAACACCCCTAGCTCTTCTCTGTCCAGAATTATTCAGACAGACCATATCATATGTGTGGAGAGGGTCCCAGTGTTCCGGTTTCTGGGTATGGTAGCTGGAGGTTGACCTGACCTGGAGCGCCAACACCAAGGAGCTGCTAAAGAAGGCGCAGCAGAGACTATATTTTCTGAGAATTCTCAGAAAGAACCATCTCCCAAAAAATCTGCTCCTTGCTTTTTATCACTGTTCCATCGAGAGTGTACTCACGTACGGACTGTGTGTGTGGTACGGCAGCTGCACTTCCTCAGAAAAGAAAGCGCTCCACGGGGTCGTCAGAACAGCGGAGAGAACAATTGGTTGTACCCTCCCCACTCTGGAACAAATCTACACCTCCCAATGCTGCAAAAAAGCAATAGACATTTCACAGGACTCATCACATCCCGGTCATTGCCTCTTCCAGCTTTTGCCATCGGGCAAGAGATACAGAGCTATGAAAACTAGGACAAACCGCCTTAAAAACAGCTTTTATCCGAAAGCAATCATGGCCCTGAACTCAGAATAAAACTGCTCCATATTATTCTACCAATGTGCAATATAGACCTTAAGTCAACAAGTGCAATTTGTATATTTATTACTATTCGGTTTGTTATTATTTTCTCTCTTCTTGTCTTTTTGTCTTTTTAACTCTTATTCCTCACACTGAGGCGATTGCACCTTCAATTTCGTTGTTCCTTTGTAAAAGTGACAATGACAATAAAGATCTATCTATCTATCTATCTATCTATCTATCTATCTATCTATCTATCTATCTATCTATCTATCTATCTATCTATCTATCTATCTATCTATCAGTATATGTTCACAAGGTGTGTATGTCCAAAGATGACCAGTGGTTCGAGGGCCTTGTTTTTACATATGCAGAAAGTCCAGAATATGACAGTTTTACCGTTTAAGGTTTTGACCTTTCATCTTCCCAGGCTGCACTTTTGCAGTGGAGCATTTCATTTTTACTAGTTTAACTTTTTCTGTCTGTTAACATTTCCTGTTTGTGTGTTTATTATGTCCTGCTTTTCCTGAGGTTAAAAGTTCAAGTACAAAACAAAAGAATTTACAGTTTAGCATACTGTTTAACAAAGGGGTGGGCAGCGTCGGTTCTGGGGGGCCGTAGTGGCTGCACGTTTTTGTTCCAACCCATTTTTCTTAACGAGAAGTTAATTATTGCTGATACAGCGCTTATTACTCAAGTGACATTTTGATATCTTCATTTTAGTAGTCTCGCATGTTTAGGTCCCTCACTCTTATTTGCTTGTTTCAGTCTTAAACTGCTGGACTCAATGTTTTTAATGGCTCCTTATTAGCAACTAGCCGTGTAAGCCCGTGCTGTAAAACCCCTATGGTCCTAGTAACTATTGAAATCATCAGAAAAAAAATTTGAAATGTAGAGATTTCAGGTAATTGGAAGGAACTACTCTGGGTGTCTCTCTCTTAGATTTCATTTTGCTGACGTGCTCGCCTCGCTTGTGTATTAGCGGTGGGAGGAAAAGTGAAAGGGATACCGTTTTGCCGATTGCATAAGAGTTTCTCTCTTTTCTCGGCGGTTTTACTTTGGCAACAGAGTCGCTTTCTTCTTCCGACTCGTTAACACACTTCCACGCGTAGACGTTTAGTTTTCTGTTTCCTCGGAGGTGGAACCCTTACCCCGACTCCACCTCTCACTTCCAGGCCGGACAGACACACACACTTCCACGCATAGACATTTATATATAAGATAAGATGCAAATGACAAAGGAGCCGGCAGTTCTACATCTGACTTGTGTCCATTTTCACTTGTGTGGATTCATCATGCACTATTTGATTTAATAAAACAATGTGACAATAAAACAATTGTAAAATGTGACAGACTGAAAACACTGGTCAACAAGCATTTTACTACTGGGATTCTTTCATCTGTACTTTAAAAAATTTCACTTGCTGACTCCAACTCTGAAACCCGTTTTCGTCCATTACGTCCCATTTTTTAGTTATGATGTTCCAGGTCTTGGACAACTAGGGTGACTGGACAGTAAAGGAGATGCGTTTCAGCATTTAAGAAATAAGTGAAGCCAAAATTAAGGAAGGTGTTTTTGTTGGCCCAGAAATACGTGAACTGATGCTTGACAATGAGTTCAAAAGGAAACTGAAGCCCACTGAATCAGCACCCTCATTCGTGTAGGTTGTCCAGAGTTCTCTTGACAGTCACAGAGCAGAGAGTTATACTGAGCTTGTGGAGAATATGCTGGAAGTATATTAGCTTACGGGAGCCTGAATGTCACTGAAGATGCATTTTTTACATTTTCGTCTTGACTTTTTTCCAGCAAATCTAAGCAATGTCAGAGATGAGCATGGGGAAAGATTTCATCAAGATATAAAGGTGATGGAAAACTGATATCGGGGAAAATTCACTCCAAACATGATGGGTGACTGCTGTTGGTTCTTGCAAAGAGAGACGGCTGTGCAATACAAGTGCAAAAGCGAGTGCCTCCAACATTTTTGGGCATGCTGACCTCACTTTTATATTGAGGTAAATTGACATAAATATACTTTAACGTGTCTCTGGTATCATCGTCTGGTTTGTTTTCAGAATAAACACATCAATACAATTTTGGTGGTACGTAGTCCAAACTCCAGATATCGTGTTGATATATTATATTGATATTCAAAAGGGTCAAAACGTCAATGATGTGTATTTCAAAAACCTGACGTGCTACCTTAATTCCGATTTCATATATGAAATCAGTGTAAAAAACTTAATAAAGAGCCACTCTGAAGTTCCCAGAAGCCAAACAAAAAATATTTTTTTGTAGACCAGTGTTATCCATGTTAGGTTTCAAATCTCTACAAAATGAAAACCTAAAATTGCAGACAAAGAAGCCATAAAATTAAATACGGTCCGACAGTGGCAAGGAATGGTTTCTAATTAAGCAACAGGGTTGGAATGAAACCTGCAGCCATTGCGGCCCTCCAGGACCGATGTTACCCACCCCTGAAATATCATCTTATAATTCTTTTAACACTTTAAAGCACATGAAATATAAAATAATAAAATCACATTTTCTTACAGCCTGCTAACTTTAAATAAATAATTAAAAAATGAATAAATAAGTACTGAGTAAATACTTGTGTTAATGTGAGATTTCCAAAGATTCCTAAAATCCCACTGTCACTTTGTCATTCTAGTTTATTGAGTGTTGCTCGATGAGGGAGAAAATCAAGTAAATGATTTTAGCACAAGGCTGCAACATAACAGACTGAGAAAAAAATCCAAGAGGTCTGAATAATTTCACAATCCATTGTATCTAAAAACAACACACTGTAGTTGTAAGCTCTCCACCACACCCAGGCTGCGGTCTTGGGAAGGCTAAAAGCATTCGTGTGTAAAGTAAAACCATAATGTCAAGACGTGTATGGAGAGGGGGAGCTTTGGGCGTGACATCCAGTTTCCATTTGAAAGCATATTTTTATGCAGTGTATTAAAGCTGATTTATTTTATGCACTTAGCTGTTTTGTTTCTTATTTTGTATGTTTTTTAGTGAGTTGTACAAAAAGAGACTCAACGATTTGTGCTTTCATGAACACAACTGCATTGTTGTCATTCAAAATTCCTTGCAACTTTCTAAATGTATGCTTGTAATGCGCCCCATTACACACACTACACATGCGAGAAATTCTTCCAGGGCTTTCACTTACTATATTTTTCCTGTAGAGTACTTTTCATAATGTGTAATCCCTCTAGCAAGACCACAAAGCATCTGTAAAGCTTATTTTGGATTTGTAATGCAATATTCCAACTGTATATATTCCAGCATTCTTTTTTTTAAATACGGTAGGATAATAGAAAAAGTCATTCAGGGTCGTTTACCATGTTGCTGCCCTCCAAGCATGGAAAATGATAAAATAAAAATCCTAGCATATTAAAAGAAAATAATGCACTTATTATTTCCAGACTTGCTGTTAAGCTTAGGAATTATGATTCTCAAGCAACCAATTTAGATAACAAATATGAAGACACAAAGTTATGCATAAATACTCCTGAAAATCAAGTACCTATTTTCAGCTAATCCATTATTTAAAAGTGAAATTTGTTCGTAATGGAATTCAAGTTAGTAAAAAAAAAAACATATTTAATGGTTTTATGATATAAGGAAAATTTCTCTGAAAATTGTCATGTTTTTAGTTTTTTATTTTTAATATACACTTAAATTGTGGCTTTGTAGATTGATGAAAAATAACAAGCCACAGTTTAAACGCGAGGTACGAGTTAAGTCGTATTTCATTGAGCCTGTCAAAACGTGACACACAAAAGATCCCGTATCTACTACGGGTGTCGAACTCCAGGCCTGGAGGGCCGCAGTGGCTACAGGTTTTCATTCTAACCCTTTTCCTAATCAGTAACCAGTTTTCACTGCTAATTCACTTTTTTCCCTTCATTTTAATAGCCCTGTTAGAAGGATTCAGTCCTCTGAATTGATTCGTTTCCTCATTAAATGACAGCCAAACAGAAATGAGATGTGAAATGAGCCAACAGATGACCAGCTTAACCTGGGGCTTCAAACTCCAACCAGTTTCTTAATGAGAAGCCAATGCTTGCTGTTAATTAAACCCGTTATTTAATTATTCATTCTGCCACAACAGACATTTCCAAAACTGATGATTTTATGTTTTTTTCTAAGAACACCGGCAAGATGTTTTGATGACCTGAGAGATCAGCCTTACCGAGACCTTCATCTTTCTCTATTTTCAGATTCTGTGTGATGGGCACAGGTGAGCTGGTCATGTGGCCGCTTGTTTCGTGTCTCATTATTATTTGGTCGCTAATTAAGGAAAAAGAAACAACTAAGGGTCCTGAGTCAAGCTAATTAAAAGAAATAATTAGCAGCAAAAACTGGTCACTAATTAAGAAGATAGTTAGAATGAAAACCTGCAGCCACTGCGGGCCTCCAGGACTGGAGTTCGACACCCCTGGTATACACCTACGGTAGATGCAGACAGCTTGCCGGTGAGCTTTGCTGCCGCGTCTCAGTTATCCACTCTACGGAAAATCGTGTTATTAATAGTTCATAGTTATGCTGTCACATAAAGGTATAAAGCTATTGATGTTTTGAAACAAGTAGATTTGTTGCAAGATGAACATTTTTATGTTACTAACAATGATTGAGATAGTGACAATAAATTGGATGATATGGAGCCTGTAGGCTCTGGCAGCAATGCAGATCACTGCACCTAAGGTGTTTCTTCATCGCAAGGCGTCCAACTTGTCACGGCTGTAATGACAGAACTACGTGGACATTCTGCTGCCAATTGAGTGTGAACAGTCACTGAATACAAATGTGTTGTGTGCAAGAAGTGCGTACAGTTCAAAGAAACACGTTATATTTATGGCACATGTGCTTCTAAGCCTACACTATGTGAGGACTCTCATTCCACTGCAGACGTTTAGTCGTGGTGCTGGCAAAAATAAAGAAATTAAAAGAAAGTTTCTTTACATTTTTGACAGAGTTATGTATTTTAGTTCATTACTTATCAAATATGTGTTGAAATACTGTATACTGCAGCATCCTGATAAAGAATGGTCCAGCAGTCAATGCGTTATTGTCCATTATCTGTGGCCTAGATGGTCTAGTGCCTGATGTAAGTGCAGTGTGTGATGTACTCTGCTGCGTTCAGCGGGAGGCATGGTTTTAGCATAAAAGTGAGCCGTTACACACTTTGCTTATGCAGTGCCTCAAGCCAATATTCTGTAGCATTGTTCTTCATTACAGATGCTGTTCATTTTGAAAGGCAATATATGTACAATATATGACACAAACAATGACTGATAAATGCCTAGCTGTAGAATGAAATCTTTCGCATACTGACCATTGCAAGGAAATTACCTTCTGGATTTTCCCACTACTTACTGTTAACTGCCCACGGTACCTGTCGCATACAGGTAACAGAATAATTCAAAGCTATTTGCCCTACCTGTATCTTCAGGGTCTTTCTTGAGCGCATTCCTGTAAAGTCTGCCTCTCAGACTCTGTCATTGTTTTCAGGGCAGCGGTCTCGCATCCTGTCCGCGTTTATACTTGCTGTCTTTGAAGGTGACTCTCATGCCTCCCATGCCATCTCTCCTCTTTGTGTGTCTCACGCTTGCACTTTCCCTTTCGTCACGTCACTGAGTTCTTTGGGAACCAGCTCTTTTTCTGAATTTGTTGCAGGCTCTCAATAGTAAGAACAAATGCAGAAAAAAATGAAGTTGACCAGACTAAACATGAAATACATTGTCTTTACATTATTTGTGATAGGTTATGAGTCAAAGGGAATATTGAAATCACTGATTTCTGTTCTAATTTGCATTTTTCATACTGTTCCAACTTTTTCTGAGATGTAGTTGTAATATTCTTCATTTTATATATTATACTAGCCGTGCCCCGCAGCTGCCCGTGTAGTACTGAAAATGAACAATGAGGAGGGCCCTGCCCGGCTCCCCACTCCTGATGTCACATTTCCCCCTCCCCTCGGTCCACAGCCTCTGTCTTGGATTAGCATGAATTTATCACTCCTGCAAGCAAACTATGATTCTTAGCGCAATGAGAGAAGTCGCAAAATCAACCGGAATGTTCAAGCCAATTCTAGAAAAAAACCTGATCTAAATCTGTTAAGTAATTCTCTGGTTCACTAGCTAAGCAGATGTAAGATACGCCCCAAGGCTGGGATGTGAGTGAGAAGGTACCCGCCACCCCCCTTCGGCCCGCTGCATGTCTCTTGGATTCACGCAAATAAATTGGTACCGCAAGCGAACTATGATACATAGAGCAATGAGAGAAGTCGCAAAATCAACCGGAATGTTCAAGCAAATTCTAGAAAAAAACCCGATCTAAATCCGTTAAGTAGTTCTCTTGTGGAAAGAGGACAGACATACAGACAGACGTTGGATTTTATACATAGAGAAATGTGACATATGTAGTGAACATTTGCCAGGTATAACAGGCATTTGCATTTACATAGGGAGAAAAAGGCTGCAGGTGAGATAAAAAATATTTATGTTAATGGTGCAAATTTCACTTGTGGCTCATAAATTTTTCAGCAAAGCAAAACTCTAACTTTAATTGAGAATTCAGCTCTGTGAAATTTTTTTCACTCATTACTGTTTACCATTTATGACTTCACATTTCTATTATTGCTATGACAGTTTCTATGTACACATTTAGATAGATAGAGTGATAAATTTTATTTGTACACAACGGGAGGTTAAAACTTTACAAAAGCTTTAGAAGAAAAAAGAATATATAAATCATTTAGTCAGTCATTATGCAACCCGCTAGGGTCACGGGGGTCTGCTGGAGCCAATCCCAGCCAGCACAGGGCGCAAGGCAGGAACAAACCCCGGGCAGGGGGGCCAGCCCACCGCAGGACACACACACACACACCAAGCACACACTAGGGACAATTTAGGATCGCCAATGCACCTAACCTGCATGTCTTTGGACTGTGGGAGGAAACCCACTTGCTGACTACAGTTTCTGATCTCGTCGTCGGACCTTCTCAATATACATGACTGAAAATCGCTGGCCAATATTGTGTTGCCTGAACGAGCTGGTGCTGCATGAAGGTTTAACAGGTGCAGGGAGTTCAGCCGCCATCTCTGCCTTTTTTTTTTTTTGCCTTTTTTACATTCTGTTGTGGTACATAAAACATGAGACATCAGACAGACAAGTCTTTCTTCTGTTTGTAAGGTCCAAAACACTTTTTTTTTTTTTTTTTTAGTCACTGCATTATATGCATCGTACTTCCACACAAGCATTCATTGGTTTGTCAGTTCTCAGGCACACACAGCCACCCACTATGACTAAAGACAAATAAAATCTGATTTGCTGGGTATGTCACATTACATGACTCATCTTCACTGCAGTGTGCTGCCAACCGCCACTGGCACACTAAGATTATGTAATTGAAGGCTACGACTGATAGATAGATAGATAGAGAGAGAGAGAGAGAGATAGATATGAAAGGTATTATATGATAGATAGATAGATTGATAAACAGGCCATGTCTCTTGTCTGTTCTTGTTAACAATAGGCATTGGCTGGATTTTCTTTGTATCCTCTTTTACGCAACTCATTTTTTCTGACAATTTAAGAGTTAAACATTGCATTTTGTAAACATGTACTGAAAGAAACTATGTTATCAAACTTTATGTAATTCTAATGAATTGACAATAAAAAGGAAAGCCCTGGAAAAACGGAGTGAGGTTTGAATTTGATTACTGAGAAAATAAATTGCTTCTGTGAGGAATAATTACTTAGAGCAGATGTATTACACAGAAAAGATTGACTTCACAGCAACATTTTAATGGATTTGTTTCTACTCTACATTTTAAATGATTTAGTTAGAAAACTCATGCAAATAATATTATTGGAAATTGTGGACTTTTTAAGCAACTCCACGTCATAATGTTCCCAGAAATTGGAAAATTATGATTTGAATCTTTGCCTTGAGGGAAATTCATAAAATTTCATTCTAGCTAATAAACAAATAGTCAGAATAAAAAAACAGAGAAAAATTAAATATTATGACTTGAAATTAAGTTCATATATATCTGTGACTCTGCTGAAGTGAAATGTGTCTTAAAAAGATTACTTACTGTTGCTTAACATTTCTGCATAATGAAATAAATATTAGGTTAGGTTTAGGTTTATTTGTCATATATAGGTTAACACAGGGTCAACATACAATGAAATGTGTATGACGAGAAAAACAAGTCACTCAGCCTAGATCCAATAAAGCTTAAAAAAAGATTACAAGTTAAAAATAGACAAGTCATATAAAATAAAATGTGTATGTTTTAAAAGAAGTTATAGAGCAATATGAGTTGAATGAGCAGCAAGTACAAATGACAGTTATTGCACAGATAATGTTTTATAAGTGCAGATGCATATTCCATAAAGTGCAGATGCATGTTCCAGTCAGTATTCAGAGTGTGTGCAGGTACAGTTTGTGTGTGAGTAGTGCAATGTAGATGTAATGTAAGTGTGTGTAAGTGTTCAGGTGTTGCTGTTGAGGAGTCGAATGGCCTGGTGGTAAAAGCTGTTCTTAAGTCTTGTAGTCCGAGCAGCCAGACTCCTGTATCGTCTGCCGGACGGTAACAAGGAGAACAGCTGGCGTGCTGGATGGCTGTGGTCCTTTATGATGCTGCTTGTCTTACACAAGCACCGATGGAGGTAAATGTCTTCAATGGCAGGAAGACTCTTGCCCGTGATGTGCTCTGCTGCCTTCACCACTCTCTGTAGTGATTTCCGGCTGCTGGCAGAGCAGCTCCCATACCAGACGGTAATGCAGCCCGTTAGCAGACTCTCGACCACACTCCTGTAAAAGTTTGAGGTGATGTTGGCATTCATGCCAAACTTCCTCAGCCTCCTCAGGAAGTAGAGCCGCTGGCGAGCTTTCTTGACCACAGTGTCTATGTGAAGGGTCCACGAGAGATCCTTGGTGATGTTTACTCCGAGGAACTTGAAGCTGTTGACCCTTTCAACTTCTATGCCACTGATGTAGATGGCCTGGTGTTCTCTGCCTTGTTGTTTTCGATAGTCCACAATCATCTCCTTGGTTTTGCTGATGTTAAGAGACAAGTTGTTATCTAGGCACCAATTACTCAATGCCAGCACCTCCTCTCTGTAGGCCGTCTCATCATTGTCAGTGATAAGGCCTATGATGGTTGTGTCGTCTGCAAACTTGATGATGGTGTTTGTGCCGTGTTTTGCAACAGAGTCATGGGTGAACAAGGAATACAAGAGGGGGCTAAGCACACAGCCCTGCGGCGCTCCTGTGTTTAAAATGAGTGATGAGGATGTGTGTTTGCCGACTCTCACCACCTGGGACCTGTTTGTGAGGAAAGAGAAAATCCATCTGCAGATGGTCGTCCCCAACCCAAGGTCGTCAAGCTTCAAGACGAGTTTTGAGGGGATGATGGTGTTGAATGCCGAGCTGTAATCTATGAACAGCATTCTTACATATGTATTTCCTCTTTCCAGGTGGGTGAGGGCAATGTTTATTGTTAGCGCAACGGCATCCTCTGTCGATCTGTTTGCTCTGTAAGCAAATTAACTGCATGGACACCAGGATTCCAAGGCTGGTATGATGGCTGCCCCAGTCTGTGGTATGTGAATACTTCTCTGGGTCTGACAGTGCGAGTCGATCTTCTTAAAGTGTCCCCTTCTCTGTCACTCTGGTGTTCTGTTGCTAGGTATTCTTGACCATTTGTGGGTTCCACTGCTTCATCAATATTCCCCACCTGGGGTTCAGCAACACTGGTCTCCATTTCCAGTCCTAATTCCCTTGATGTTCCTTGCAAAGGATTTCTGTCAGTTTCTCGTGGTTCAGGGTAGACCTCTCGGGCCTTGGCTCTGAGCTTGGAGCGTGACTCAGATTCTATGACCTCAGATCTGAACTGTGCAGGAAAGCATGGCAAGCGATGGGGGCCATATGAGGTTTCTGCTTCCTCATCGGAGTGATCAGATGCTGAGTCTGGTGTCTCACTATTTGTTTTTGCTGGTCTTTGCATTTTCCTTTTCACTGTGTTCAATTTAGTGTCTTTTTCTAGAGGTAAGTCATTGACAGGGAGCAGGAGGTTGCGGTGTAGTATCCGGGGTGTTCTGCTACCAACTTCTGGCTGTACCTTGTACACTGGGCTGTCTTTAATTCTCTCCACAATACGACATACCTCTTTTTCCCAGTAGTCACGGAGTTTTCCTGAGCCTCCTCTCTCAGATAAGTTTCTGACTAAGACTCTGTCACCTGGTTGAAGAATAGCGCCCCTCACTGTACGGTCATAATACTGCTTACCCTTGGCCGATGCTTTCCGACTGTTATCTGCAGCAATCTGGTAAGCTTCTTTCATCTTGGTTGCCCATTTTTGCACAAAGTCCTGGCTGTCTGTTTCCTCATTGTCAGTTGTAAGATTAAACAACAAATCGATAGGTAATCTTGGCGCTCTGCCATACAAGAGGAAAAATGGTGAATAGCCAGTTGATTCGTGTCTTGTACAATTATATGCATGCACAATTTGTGGTAGGTAATCTTTCCACTTTGACTTTTTCTCTTCTTCCAAGGTCCGGAGCATCTGAAGCAGAGTTCGATTGAATCGTTCTACTGGATTCCCCTGTGGATGATAGGGGGTGGTGCGGGAGTGAGTTATTCCAGATAGTTGTTGGAGCCTCTGAAATAAGTTATTTTCAAACTCACGCCCCTGGTCATGGTGCAGCTTTGCAGGGTAGCCAAAACGAGGGATAAAGTCTTGGAAAATCTTCTCAGCTGCGGTTTTTCCAGATTTGTTTTTGGTGGCATATGCTTGTGCAAAGCGAGTGAAGTGATCCATCAGAACCAGAACATATTCATAACCTCCTTTACTTGGCTCAAGATGCAGAAAGTCCACAGACAGAAGTTCAAAAGGTTCGCTTGTAGTAATAGAGCCCATAGGTGCTCTGTCTGGGTTACTAGGGTGCTTCTGCTTGATGCAGATGCATTGTCGAATTACATAATCTTCAATCTCTTGCTGCATGTAAGGCCAATAAAACCTTTCTCTGGCCAGATGAATCACCTTGTCAGATCCGATATGTCCCATATCATCATGGAGGCTTTTAAGGACAACTGGTTTCAGCTTATGTGGCAAAACAAGTTGCTTTCTTTTTCCTACTTGCCTGTACAGTACTCCCTTGTCAATGGTGAGTTTGTTCCATTCATGTATCAGTCTCTTTGTTTCAGTTCCCATTTGTTCCTTGTCCTTCTTATTTGGACCCCATCCTCTGCTTTTGAGGTTAATCACTTCACTGATGGTAGCATCTTCTTGCTGTGCAACCCTAATATCATTTGGTGTGATTGTATCAGCACTTCCTGGCAACACATCGTTATCCATTGAGGTGAACTGTAGAGCAGCCACCCATGGCACTTCTTTATCTTTAGCTGCTTTGTCCCCCTGCCAGACAGCTGAGACGACTTCTGGAGATATTGTTTCCTTATACTCAGTGATAGTGGCCTGTAAATCCACAGGGAAGCGGGACAGTGTATCAGCATCTGTATTTGCTTTCCCAGGGCGGTATTTGATGTCAAAGTTAAAGTCTGCTAATTCTCCAACCCAGCGATGACCCACTGCATTCAATTTTGCTGTACTCAGAACATATGTCAGAGGGTTATTGTCAGTATATACAGTGAAGGTGGGTGCATAATATAGATAGTCTCTAAATTTTTCACAGATTGCCCACTTCAGGGCCAAAAATTCTAACTTGCCAGAGTGGAGATGGTAATTTCTTTCAGCTGGGGTGAGTGTTCTCGATCCGTAGCCAATTACACGTAGTTTACCATCCTGCTGTTGGTAAAGTACTGCTCCTAGTCCTTCGTTTGATGCATCAGTGTGCAAAACAAAGGGCAATTCAAAATTTGGAAAAGCCAGTATGGGTGGAGTGGTGAGTATATCCACAAATTTAGAAATGACGGTACGATGTTCATTAGTCCATTGAACTGGTGTCCTTGAAGGTAGCTGTATATTGGATTTTATCCTCCCTCTTACTGTAGTCAACAAGCTAGATTTTCCAGTATTTCCAATAGTACCATTTAAAAGTTCAAACAAAGGTTTTGCCAACCTGGAAAAGTCCTGTATGAAGGAGCGGTAATAACTAAGGAAGCCCAGCAATGATCTGACTTCTCCAACTGTTTTGGGTTCCTTTTCCACTAATTGTCGGACTGCTTGCAAATCCTTAGGGTCAATCTGTACCCCCTCTTCTGACACTAGACGACCTACGTACCGGATTTGTTGTCTGAATAACTCGCATTTCTCTGGTCGTAATTTTATTCCGTGCTCTCTCATTCGACACAGTACCCGTCTCAAGTCTTCCACATGGTCATGAAATGTTTTGGAAAAGCAAAGTACATCATCCAAATATGGAGTGCAACATTCATCTCTCAATTGTTCCAGTACCCCTTCCATGCATCTTTGAAATGCTGCAGGAGCGTTGCTCAAGCCAAAAGGAATGCGTACCCACTCATATAGCCCCCATGGGGTACTGAAAGCAGTGACAGATCTTGAGTCCTCATCCATGAAACCTTGATGATATGCACTTCCTTGATCCAGGATTGAAAACCATGAGTAGCCCCCAAGGTTATCCAGTAGGTCTTGAATGCGTGGCAGGGGGTGTCTGTCAGGGATGGTTTTACGGTTTAGCTCTCTAAAGTCCACACAAAGACGTAAACTTAAGTCCTTTTTCCTGACACAGACAACTGGAGAAGAGTAAGCCGAAGTGGACTTCTTTATCCAACCATTGTCCAAAAGGTTCTGGATGTATTCTTTCACCTCTTTGTATAAGGGCTTTGGAATAGCATTGTACCTTTTCTGCACAGGAGTATCATCTTTCAAGTGGATTTTTAGCTTCAAATCTGGAATGCAACCAATTTCACCATCTTCACATGAAAATACATCTGATTCTTCATATAACATGCGCTTGACTACCTCTTGTTCTTCCTCTTTTAAGTGGGACAAATCTACTGGTGGGTTCCATTTCTCCCTAGCAGTAACCTTGTATTTGTTGCTTCCCTGATTAACTCTACTGTACTCTGGGTGTGCAGCATTGACTTGGCCATCAACTAGCTGGCTGAGTATTACTGGGTCAGATGGTGGGGGAAGGACTGGCCAGATATCAATAATTTCTTCTAGAGTGCCTAATAATGTTCCACTAGGAAGGTAGATATCATGTAAGGTGTAATTTTGGAGAGGTATGGTAATTAGTTTTGAAGTACCAGTTGGATTGTCAACAATGGCAGGGAGTAGTTCAATGCCCTCTGGGCAATGATTCTCTGCTAGTGGCTCAAAAGTCATTGTGCCTCGTCTAGGCAAAGCCCTAATTTTACATCTCACTTGACATATTTGACATGCTGGGATAACCAGCCCCTTTTTCCCCATCCTTACTGTAATACCTGGTGATATTGCTTCCCCAGGTTTTACTCCTACTGCAGAGATGATATTATCTGCTGTGTCACCTTTCAGGTTTAATGCCTCACTCAGCAGTGCGCTAAGACTGGTGGTATTGGTCTGGTCACAGTTCTCTCAGATCAGTTCCTCTATAACATTGAAGCCTAACAGTGGACAGTTAACATGACTTTGACTTACTAACAAAGGAACATCAATGGCTACCTGCCCATGCCTGGAGCTCAGTATCTGAAGTGACACCTCAATCCACCCTTCAAATGGAATCTCAGTGCCATTTGCTGCAGTAATACAGAGTGCACTTCCTGTTAATAAACTCTCAAGTGACTGAATCTTAACATCAGGCAATGTCTTCCTTACCCACTCTCTCCCTACTATGCTAACCTGTGCTCCTGTGTCTAACAGCATTTGTGTTTGAATTCCATTGATTACACACGTGACCATGCAGCGACTCCCAATTAGTTGGGCAGCACGTTTTTCTTTAGGGGGCAGTAGATATGTGTTTTGCATTGTATTATAGTGTAACATGAATTGATTTGTCAAGCATTCTGCATAATTATTTAAGCAAACTGTGAAAAGTAAAGGTGAAATTTTTTAAACACATTTTACAGGTAAATCTAATATATACTTTAAAGTACTATAAGCTAATTTTAAAATGTAAAATTGTTCATTCTTATTATAATGTCTTTACTCCAGCACATACATTATAATTTCAATATGCCAAACCTCTTAAATTTCCAGGATAAATAAAACTTATGTTGAACGCAGATCCTTTAGCTATCATTACTCCGCAATGATCTTAGAGGCACCCTCAGTGTCAGCATTTAAATCAAAGTCTAAAGTCTCCTTACTTGACCACAGTGCCCTCTTGTATTGGTGCCGCTGCTGACTGTGGCTGTTCATGTTGTGTTTTATTATCTGTATTAATCATTTTGAAGAGCTGTTATTGACTCTTTGGCATTATGGATTTTTTCTTGGTGCCCTCCGATTATGTTTAATATCACTTTATAACAAAGTTTCACATTGCTGTAATTACTAATGAAGATATTTATTCCATTTTATTGTACAACTGTGATCATGTGGTGAGCATTTGGATGAAGGATAAATAAACGTGATATGATATATACTAATATAGTTTGTTTTTGTGGTATTTTAGCCGGCACTAAGCTAAAAACGAAGCGTCTTGTGAGAACGTGGCGTTTTATGCCTTCGGCGCCTTCTGTTATTCTGGGAATATTTTTTTTTTTTTGTAAATTTCCCCTTGGGATTAATACAGCATCTATCTATCTATCTATCTATCTATCTATCTATCTATCTATCTATCTATCTATCTATCTATCTATCTATCTATCTATCTATCTATCTATCTATCTATCTATCTATCTATCTATCTATCTATCTATTTTCTACTTCTTCCGCTAAAAAGAGAAAGTAATGAAGTAAGGTGGTAGCATTCAAACTCAGTGTTGGGGACTGGCTGCAGATTTTTGTTCCAACCAACTTTTGTTTTTAATTGGACCCCTAGCCCAATTAAACAAGCTGCTATTTCCCCCATTTCTATTTTTTGGGGCAGGGGTTGCCAGTCTAGGACCCAGGTAGGCCTGTGCCCATTCACTGTGCCCACTCACTCTGCTCATCATTGCTTTGGTCATTTTTTTTGTTTGATTTTTTGCCTCCCCATCTATATGTAAAGTGACCTTGGGTTTGTGAAAGGCTCTCTATAAATGCAACGTATTATTATTATTATTATTATTATTGTTGTTGTTGTTGTTGTTGTTGTTGTTGTTGTTGTTGTTGTTAATAATAATAATAACAATAATAATAAAACACTTAATTTAAAACTTTTTTTGAAAAGCATATACATGAATGGTGATTCTACAGCATACATTTAAGTAACAAACTTTAGAACAAAAGAAAGACTTTAAATGTATACTAATAACAACCACTCCAAACATCTGACAGTGCAGTAGGCTATCAGCTAATAGCTTACTGAATTTACTAGTTGCACATACTGGGCTGTGTTTTTGCCTTCTTGAGAAGGTTCAGTTACAGAGAAAACACACTTCCACACAGGTAATAGTCTAACAAATGCACAATATTTCCACAAGTCTCATATCTCATGGTAATAAAAACCTGTATATGTGATCATTGTCTAATAAAAGCCGTTCTTCTCTGGGCTGGGGTTCTTGTGTCTTGCAGACCCTTCAGGGAGCTGGTGGCCCTGCCCCCTAAACGTCTTGACAGCTTTTGTTTTCTTTCAATTTCAGGATGACAAAAACAAAGTCAAACGTCAGTGGAAGTCTGTTATATTAAATTGTTTTCTACAAGTTCAAGAATAAAGTGTGCCTAACGCTAGGAGTGTTCTGAGTGTAATATGAGTGATATATAGCGCCCGACCCGGCACAGACTGAGGCAGAGGCATGTGTAACACAAACAGTTTCTTTTATTTTTCTTCAGCCATGGGGCACGCCTTCCCTGTGTCCCACAGGCCCAACACAGTCCCACAAGCACTTAAATAACACACAAACCACACTTCTTCTCTCCACCTCAGCACCACCACTCCTCCCAGGCAACCTCGTCCTCTTCCTCCCGATTCTGGCTCTCTTCAGTGGTGGTGGCTGGCCTTTTTTATACCCCACCCGGAAGCATTCCAGGTGCTTGATCACCTGGACCTAATTGCATTTCCGGGTGGGGCTGAGGAATTGACCAGCCGGGCTGCCAAATCCATGCAGCTCCCCCTGGCGGCCATCCGAGCCTCCAACCAGGCTGTGGAGAACTCCATCTCCCATGGAGCCATGGGCCGGGTTGGGGAATCATTGGCTGCCAGGAAGGCTGCCCCCAAGCGTCCCGGGGGAGGTATTGAACGGTCCATGGCTGCTCCCCCGGAACAGATGCAGCAGAGGCGTCCCTGCCGGGCATGGAACCCGGCTGTCCTTTACATGAGTTTTATTTGTGCAACTCTGAACCTGACACTAGTTACTTGTATGTAGGTGTGCCGTGTTGGAAGGTAAATATGAACAAGGCAAGATAACCACAAAGGATGTCATGACAAAAAAAAAAAAAAAACTTTTATGTTTTACTTGAGAAATTAAACACTATGAACTGTAAAGTATTCCCGAGTCTGATGTCGGAACTACATATTTCAGCGATGTCCCAATGGCAAGTAAAAATTCCACCACCAGTAGTGCTACCTTTAGCGATGGTTTGGCTACCAACAATACTACTGAGTTTGCTGAAACATCTTCAACCTCTGAGTCAAGCATTTGTCTGTCAGTCACAAACCAGCAAATGCAGCTCATTGGTACAACAGATTCAGGATGTGGTTGGAATACAGGACATCGAAAGATGTAATTTTGGCATTTTGGTGATAACATCATTAAGGAGAGATTCACTTGTAGATTCAGAGACTGGAAATGCACACAATAGGCTTGCTCTGCCCTGTCTCATATTATTGCTCTGTACTTGTAGGAGTGGACCACCTCTACCTCTCTTGAAAAGTGTCTGGACACAGAGGCTCTTTGGTGTGACAAAAATTCAATAACCAGTTTCTTGGTTTTGCTGATGTTAAGTTGCAGACAGTTTTCTTTGCACCAACATACAAGCTTCTCCACTTGACTCCTCTACTGTGTCTCACTCCCTCTTATCAGTACACTCCAAACGTGCAGAATCATCTGAGAATGTCTGTAAGTGACATGACCTGGTGTTGTATTTATATTCCGAGGTGTACAGAGTGAAGAGAAAAGGAGACCGGACTGTCCCTTGTGGTGCTCCAGTGTTGCTCACATCCATTTCAGAAACACAGTCCTTGAGCCTTACAAACTGTTGTCTGCCTGACACATCTTCCATTATCTAGCTGCATCCAGCTGGATATCTCTAAGCTTCCCCTTAACAGGGATGGCTGGATGGTATCATCTGCACATCACTGTATGCCCTCATTAGAGCTTTCCATAGAATTGCCAAGATGAAATGTATCCTCCTTGTTGCATGCTAAGTAGGGCATTTTCATATTCTCTTCTAGTTATCAGATAAAAGACATTCTGCTCACAAAGCTCTGCTTGGTATTCAAACCACATAACCATCACAAACATGCTGGTGCACAAGCGTGGCTCTCATTGAATCTTCATGACGATTTCTGCCCAATGAATGAAGTCCGTGACACCACTGCAGGGCATTTATTTATTACTTCTGGTTCACTTGAAGGTTGGCTCTGTGAAACGCAACTGAACCAACTGAAGATTGAAACCAAGTAACTAATCAACTTCTGATTTGGCACAAAGCAAATGGACGAGGAGTGTTGAAATGCCTTTGGACCTGGAAGCAATTGATCTTCTCTGTGTGTAATACCTCACAGTGATTTGGGATTCTCAGACGGGATACGCTGGTTGAAGCCAAATCAAGTATTTTAGGATGCACCCAGTATCCAACGAGAAACAGAAGCAGCATGAAAAGAATTCTTATATTGTTTCAAAATATTTTTTTTTACACAGTGCTGTAACATAAAGGATTATTGGTTGGTAAATCTCAGAAATTGCAATACGTGGCATTAAGAACAAACCATGCTGTCAGTGGCAAGTGAGAAGACGCACTCGAACCCCACTTGGAACAAGTGATTAAGGCAGTTTCCAAAAGCCAACGCTCCAAAGAAGTCAATCCAGGCAGAGAGACCCAACACACAGAAAGGACAGTAATATCAGTAATTCGAATTTTAAAATGCTTATTATTTGGTGCTCATAGGAAAGCATTACAAACAATCTCATAATGTGGCAAAGTAGTGAGAAAAGCAAATATTTTCTTTGAAACATTCAGTCCATTTTCTCATAAAATGATAATCTTACTGTAGCTCTCTCTGAGCTGGAATTGCTTACAGAGTAAACGAGTGTATAAATTACTGGTAGTGTATGCAGCATGCACAAGGTCACCTTGATCGGGGTATTATATTGCTGAATATCTATAGATGGTATTACCACACTAGTTTGTCCCTGAGACGGAGGCAATGATTGCTAATAGCAGATCATATTTACTCTTGGAAAAAAAAAGTTTTTCAAATAATGATAAACGCATTATGTCCATAAACGTGATTGTTGATCACTGGTTTACTATTCTGTGGCCTTCAGAATCTATAGGTCATGGAAATATTACCATAATGATATTTCTAGGTTTAAATATCATCAGAGGCACAAATCCCCAAGGCAAAACTATGCAGTCTATAACATTCTCTAATAAACAAATTAATCACAGAGGTGCACACATCTTCGTTTCAAGGACTGTCATCTTTTATATACAGTATCTGAGCTGATATCATGTTGAGCTTGAATGTTGCATAAAATGACTGTCTGACTTGTTTTGAAGAGAATAGTTTCAGAGGCTTTTTTTTTTTATTCCAGTGATCGTTCATCCATTAAGTTAAGGGTTGTAGAGGGCCAGAAATTATCCCAGCCAGGGATTTGCTTCGGAAAGAGTGGCCAGTCCAATGTAGTTCACACTTGCACCTTGTGCTTACACTCTCAGGGAAAATTTAATCATCAATTAACCTAAAATGAATGTCCTTTAAGACAGAATATCAAAATAAAATCCAAGTATGGCAGGATCTGCACACCAACAGTCTCTCAGCCAGGATTCAAATGTGGAAGGAGGTGGAAGTCTGTGAAGAGAGGGGCCGGTCTAAGATTTGGACGAAGGCTGAAATCCAGGTGTATATCCAAGAACATCAGAATGACCTTCTTTTATAGCAAGTGCTGACATCAATAAAATGTAGATCATGGAGGCGGCCTTAGGGTTGTGTGGGACCTAGGGCTGACCAACCCCACGTGGAGCCGGCTATGTCAAACACTGTTACAGGGCCGTTCTTAGGTTTTTGGGGGCCCTAGGCAAAGGTACCTTTTGGGGCCTTGCTGTTTCTATCCGTATGAATGTATCATAATTATTTTATCCATATGAATGCATAATAATCCGTATAAATGTGTAAAAATTAGTGAGGTAAAGCTTATCATGCTTATCAGTATGTGAATTTCCCCTTGGGATTAATAAAGTATCTATCTATCTATCTATCTATCTATCTATCTATCTATCTATCTATCTATCTATCTATCTATCTATCTATCTATCTATCATATAGTGCCTTTCATATCTATCTATCTATCTATCTATCTATCTATCTATCTATCTATCTATCTATCTATCTATCTATCTATCTATCTATCTATCTATCTATCATATAGTGCCTTTCATATCTATCTATCTATCTATCTATCTATCTATCTATCTATCTATCTATCTATCTATCTATCTATCTATCTATCTATCTATCTATCTATCTATCTATCTATCTATCTATCATATAGTGCCTTTCATATCTATCTATCTATCTATCTATCTATCTATCTATCTATCTATCTATCTATCTATCTATCTATCTATCTATCTATCTATCTATCTATCTATCTATCTATCATATAGTGCCTTTCATATCTATCTATCTATCTATCTATCTATCTATCTATCTATCTATCTATCTATCTATCTATCTATCTATCTATCTATCTATCTATGATTATACTGTATATTATATATACCAGATTTGAGAGGAACATGTCAAAGGAACCTACTGACTAAATCTAACGTAGCATGTAAATCAAACCTTTAATGTAAAAATACCTTGCGTACTTTCATTTAAGCAGTCTTTGATTAATAATAAATAATAATAAGTTACATTAAGTGTGAATAATCGAGGGAGTCAATGACTTTGTGCTCAACTGATATTAATGCTAAGCCATTATAATCGATCTGATGTGCAGACACCCTGGCAGGTGAGGAGCATGACCTGCCCTCCCATTGGGGCCCCACCCACTACCCCAGGACCCACCGTCACCGTTGATGCTGCCTGTCGTCACTGTTTCCTCTCTGCTCACATGTAACCATACTGATAATTCTCCTACTGAAAATTTGTACTTCTGAAATATGGACCTGTAAGTTGTATTTGGTTACGGCTAAAAAAAAGGCTGGGTGGGGCCCTTTGGCAGTGGAGGCCCTAGGAGGTCGCCTACTTTGCCTATGCCTAAGAACAGACCTGACTGTTACTGGTATGTGTGGACTGTATAAACTTGCACGCGAATTTAATAAAAATAATGTTAACATACACCGGATTTTCGTGTATTACGGTATTCAACTAAAGTTTTGCAAGATAACATGTGGACTTCATCAAAATATAACAATATAATCTATTAAAAAAGTGCGCTACAATCTCTTCCAGTCATGGCATTGACAGCGATACAGCTAAACCAGTAATAAAATGTTGCTGCGTGTTCCACTACCAAAAACTTCCCACCCTGTTTCAACTTGGCCTACTGCAGAAAATTGAAAAGACTCGACTAAGAAATGATGGGAGGCTCTCCGGACATGAATGAGTCATAAGCGTCAAGCCATCAGTTGTTTGCAAGTCAAAACAGAAGCCAACCCAGAGACTAATGGGCTATACCTTTTTTAATAAGAGATTATACTGGTGACCCTTTTCAAGTGATAAAGGTGGACTATGGAATACTTTCAAAGGTGTACATGTACGGAATTTGACCTTGAAGAGGGATTTTAAAAGGGATCCTCTTAGAAGCATTGCAAATATATATATATATATATACTGGAGAATATAACTTGACAAATCCACTCGAACAGGACAAGCGGACCTCAAAAACGGGGCCCCCTTCGGTGCGGGGCCTCGGGCAGTTGCCCTCCCCTTGCCATCCCCAAACGCCGCTCTTGGTAGATCATTAGTGTAGGAATACACACTCCATCCTCTGGCTAGACATATGCTAGGATTCTGTTTGAGGACTTCAGCTCTGCATTTAATACAATAAACCTGGAACTCCTCCATTTGAAACTCTCCCAGCTCTCCAATCTCACATCAGTTTCTCAGACGCATCGAATTTTGTTGCAGCAGCGCAGTTACCAATTTCTTTCGCTACTTCAACGATGTTTAATTTAAAAACAGCTTCATATTTTCTTCTGATCGAACACTCCATCGTAGATAAGGGTTGCTCTTACGAAAAAGGTGTACGAGGGTGTGAGATACAAAAAACACAAAACAGTGCAAATGTTGCTTCAGAATAGTTCGGGTATTACTGTGTGGTCAAGTAGACACAATCTTAGAGTGCGAGCGAGAGAGAGAGAAAGAGAGAGAGGTTAGGAGCACACGCTGATACAGCTCATTGCTGCACCCACATAGAAGGAAAAAGGCTGTGTGCTCCGTGCTTATTCTCTCAGGTGGGTGTTAGCATACCATAATCTCTTGGACCAATAGCGTGAGTTTTCCACATTTGACTTATACGACCGGCATTATAAAATACCAGAAATTATACAGTAAAATCAAGCCCCGACTTATCTGCAGGAGAACCTGTCCGCGAGTATATACGGTATTTAAGGTTATTAAAGTGCATTCCACATTTTTCGGGCCTGGACTGGCCAATGCTTAAATGTGGAGTTTGCAGGGAGGCTTATTTCTGAGGAGGCTAGGGAATGCCCTGGCCTGGTTTATGGGTGTTCCTTGAAGCCTCACACCATTTTCCTATTTTTTTGTTCACTCTTATCATAACAGGTGGCAATCAGAATATAACCTGAAGAAACACATTGTTGGTGCATTCATTCGTTCACTTGCTACAAAAGATGAATGTAAAGTAGAATCAGGAAAGAAACTTGATGGAAAAACTGAGTTTAAATGCTCCAGATACATGAGGATTATGTATGTTGGTATTCATATAGTCAATTAAAAAAAGACACATTCAGTAAAGACACACACACACATTATTAGGAGACATGCTGCTTTCATGCAATCTCATGAAAAAAAAATACAGAGAATTTCCTCAGGATAAACCTAATTACATATTTCAGATTAATACACCTGCTATAAAAATGATGTTTTATTTATGATTTCATGACTTTCATCATTTTGCCTTTTAGACGGGCAAGACAAATGAGTCAGTTCTTAATACATTTCTGCCTTGCACTTCAAATTTCTTTTTTGCAAATAAATTGCAAGAGAAATACAGTGATCACATGTCCCACACACTGAAAAAGACCAATGGAAACCTTTCAGACTTTTACTGTACACTACCAGTCGGCTGAAAATGAGTCTGTGTGTGGACCTGTGTCTGGAATTACACAAGAATGTTGTAATGGTGTCAGAGGTGGACATCTTCACTGCAGCTGCTCATCTTAGTTAAGGGGCGTTATATGACAAGACACCTACAGTCATATTACTATTCTCCATTAAAGTAGACTGACAATAGACTTCCTGGATAAACTAGCATTCTTTTAGCTCAGAACAATTAGGGTTGTGTCAAGGAATTTTGATTTATTTGATTTTTAGAAGGTAGTGGAGATGGAAGCTCTGGTGAAGGTAACAACTGTGCAGCTGCATGATTATAAGCATCTAAGTTATGTGGGTGTTATCAAGGAGTGCTACGTGGCCCATATGTGCCTACGGGCAGGAGAAGGAATCTCGGTATTAGGTATGAAGCTGTGGAGAAGAGGGAAGAGGTTAGTTAAGCGGGTAGAGGGCCTGTGAACCAAGATATACTGTGCTTACTGGATAGTGATTAAGGTTCGGGCTTCCATGGACATTCACATGTGTGTGAGCGTGAGTTGATGGCTATACAGAGTTCCTTCCTGAATGAAGTGCTTAGCATAACTTGTGTGAAGGTGCTAGAGAAGGGACAGCTGAAGGGCTAAATCCTGTGGTGATATAAAATGGGAAATTTAATGCTAGAGGACATTTGTTTACCTTGAGTTTGTTGTCAAAGGATTGTGCCTTCTGAGCAACTTGTGAGAAAGAAGGGGAATGCCCACTATTATTCCCTAGTGGTGTGAACGTGGGTAATCTGGGGAGCTGAATGTTGCATTATTTTTGTGTAACTTTTTTTTCTGGAAATTCTTTTGTTGTCTTGAACATCCTGCTGAGTGAAGAAGATAAGGATTGGAGCTATTATTGTTTTTCTTCCAGTTTTTGTTTCTTATTTAAATTTTTTTTTTTAACTCACCACAAAAAATATTTAATGGATTTGAATGATCATGATATATTCGATATCACTTTTTTTCATAAAGAACTATCATTTCCTTTTTATCATCTATCATATTGTCTGTGTATCTCTCTTTCATTCTGGTTTATCCCCAGTCATGATCCGTGCATTATCTATCTATCTATCTATCTATCTATCTATCTATCTATCTATCTATCTATCTATCTATCTATCTATCTATCTATCTATCTATCTATCTATCTATCTATCTATCTATCTATCTATTGCCTTGTATCTATTTATTATATATTGTCATCTATCTATCTATTATATAGTGCCTTTCACTCTATCTATCTTTCTATCTATTATATATTATCATCTATCTATCTATCTATCTATCTATCTATCTATCTATCTATCTATCTATCTATCTATCTATCTATCTATCTATCTATCTATCTATCTATCTATCTATCTAATGAGCTTTTGTAAACAGGCAAAATTACCCTTGGGGGCAAATAAACTTATATCTATCTATAGTAAGATCAGTGGTAAGGGAGGTGTTGTGCACGGGTCACCACATAGCTATGCCATTTTTGTACCTTGGAAAAAGAACTGGGAAATGTGAGGTGGTGCATTCAAGTCTCAAGACATGTGTTGGGTACAGAATGGTCCTGTTGTACAATAGTATTATATGACAGCTAATCAATTTTTATAAGTCGTTCCTGAATTTCCTCATGGGATTAATACAGTTTATCTAAGCTATTCTAAATCTACTAGTCATTCATCTTGTTACCAAGTTGAAGCATAAAGGAGCTGCTATTGAATAATATAGGAGAAAGACTTTTTTGGCAATGAACAGGCTCTCTAATGGTCAGCATTAAGCATAAGTTTTTCAAAAATTTGTTCTACAGTAGCTCTAACTTCAGCAAGGGCTAAAACACCATAATAGTGTCAGGATCACTATCAAAGGGTGGAAAGAGAGGAGAGTTAAAGATATCTAAGCTATATAAAAGGACTCAGAATAAAGCAAGAATAAATAAAACATTACATGGTGTGGAAAAATTGAAGAAAACAGAAACGTTAACAAATAAACTCATTACAAAAGAGAAAGAACAATTTGAGACAATTTAGGAACTGATAGGAGGAAAAATATTCTAACTCGGATTTATAAGAAAAGGCGGAATAAATGAATTGTGTACTGCCAAGATTGCACAGGGAAGACAAAAATATTTTAAAGCACCACGACCAGAAGCCAGAAAAGATAATCAAACAAAATACCAAAGGCCAATACACTAAACCAAAAGTCAAAGTTGAGAAAAGTACAAACTGTCTACAAAGACTAATCAATACCTAAACACACCACAGAGATTTATACAAATCCAAAACGTGGGTGGCTGCCACAATAGCACCCTGCCACCTGTCTGTGTAATATCATATCATGTTTATAAGATGATCATGGCAGTCCTAGAACTGAAAAGTTTCTGGAAAAGGCAGAATGTGTTGGAAATTAAATGAAAGGCCCACAGTACACATAATAGATACTTAGGTCAATACAATATTAAAGTTAACAGGATGGAAGGAGTAGAAAATATCCTGGCTGAGGTCATAAAAAAGTGTCTGGAGAGATGTATATTATCATTCATTGGATCACACCGCTGAGCATACAGGGAGACCTGGTTAATGTGTTTGGTAGAAAATGACAAAGACACATGAATGGGCAGCACAGTGTACATAAAACAGCGCATTTTTAGTCAGAAACACAAATGTTGAGAGACTACAGTATACTAGTAATATGCTTGTAATTAGCTATGGGCTACATTTTGCAACTTTTGTATGTAAACATTTTGTTATCTTGTATTTATTATGTCACTATATACTGTATATTGGTGCAATTATTTGTTTATACTCACCTTTCTTTACAATAAGTTCATCTTTCATCTTTAAATTGTGTTAACACTAGAATCCCTGAAGCATATGAAAAAACTCGCAATGCCGGGCCACCTTAAATTCCCTCACACCTCCTCATCAGCATCTTTTGTTTTGTAAATGTGTCGATCAGCACCAGCAGCAGGCAGCCTACTATACCCCCCAGACCCCCCACCCACCCATGCAGTTTTTGTCGTACACAAGTCTGTTTATCTGGTGGATAATGCATGTGGCAGATTCACTGGCAGGACGACGCCCAACCTCTTGCTGCATCCACACACTGCCATCTTTTGACTTAACGTCTGGTGCAGCTGCATTGTTCTTATATGTGACTGGACATTTCTTGCTTTTCTGTTCTCATCCTCCGATGTAAAACCCTCTTCCTCAACTGAGTTCACCTCTGTTATAGCACGTCTTCATTTGAAAACTAACAGTGTCAGATCGAGGAGAGTGTGAACGTGACTGAGAGAATAAAAGTGAATAATGAAACAAAACGCTAACTTTTACAAGTACCATAAATTTACACCGACTGTTATAGACTCAAATAAATCAAATGTATATTTTCATTTTATAATAGCAATAATAATAGTCACTAACTACTCAAAGCAGTTCAATGCATGAAAGAGCCAGGACTGAACCCGCCCCCTCTCGACTTGGAGACACCACAGCCAAGCAGACATATATTTGGGTGTGTGTGTCATACTCTATCCCAATTTCTTTTACTTTGGTTAAATTCTTGAAAAAAAGTGCAGTTGTTTTGTTATAACTGTCTCTTTTGTGAAAGTGTTTATTTGATATTTGGACTTTAGTCTTCACACATTATACACTTCACGTCAACATTTTGCAAATTATTAGTAGAACATGAAAAATCTTTCTGTTTTAGGTATGTGTTCAACATTTCTTACCTCACATTTCCTGTCATCCTACATTTACAGATTGTTGTAGACACGGAACACACATGAAATGTATGTGTTCCAAATAACGATATATTATTTATCCTATAAAATTCAAGGCACCTCACACCCAGCTAAACAGACTGGAGCTGGGAGAACTTGGTGTACGACTAAAACTGCATCGGTGAGGGGGATGGGATAGCAGGCTGCTTGCTGCCAGTGCTCATTGACACATTTGCAAAACAAAAAACGCTAATGGAGAGGTGTGAGGGAATTTAAGGTGGCCTGGGACGACGAGTTTTTTTGTAGGCTTCAGGTATTCTAGTGTTAATAACTGTGTTTGGGTAATTTTGTATAAAGCAGAGTATGGTGTTGACTTGACCTAATCCCAGCCTTCTCCAGCAGCCAGCCATAGTATATTGCAAAATGACGTTAATGTGCCTGGTAGAAATTGCATAATTTGGCAAAGACACATGAATGGGTAGCAAACGGTACATAAAACAGCACCATTTTGGTCAGAAATTGCTTTACTCTAAGTGTCCCTTGTAGTGTGGAAATTAAAAGTCATGTTTGCTATAGAAACACAAATAGTATGACCAGACAAGACTAACACAAATGTTGAGAAAATATGCTAGTACTTTGAATAATTAGCTTAGGACTAAATTTGCCTTTTAAAGCTATTATTCTACTTACAAAGAACCCAACCTTTCACTGTTGGAGCGGAAATGATATATTGTGTCCAATCAGTCAGTCATTTGCACAAGCCAATCAATTTGAAGTGCTTCTTTTGTATGTTACAAATGTACAGTAACTCCGCTACATATGATCCTTCAAGTTAAGAACTTTCAAAGATGCAAACATGCATATCCAATAAATTAAAAATAATTTAAATAAGTGAAAAATTAAAAATTGTACTATAACTTTGAATTTTCAGGCAGCACGTAAGATGGTTTGCGTGTCTGCTACTAGGCGGAGCGCAAAACCCAGCCTGTTATTACTTTTATTCTCAGTCAAGTGATAGCACCCTCCTACAAGTTGTTGTGATTTTAGTGGTATCTCTGTTTACGTTAAGTTAACATGCTTTTTTGCTATCCCAAGATGTCTAGAATTAAGCATAAAAGCAGTGGTGATGTATTGTGTCGAAAAAACAAAGAGAAAAAGTATAAAGGTTTGAGGAGTCCACCCCATATACTGTAGTAACTGCAACAAAAAATAAGTGATCATTCAAGACTGAATCACCCAGAGAATAAAGAAGAGGATTAACAGGTCTGCTCATATACAGTGCATCCGGAAAGTATTCACAGCGCATCACTTTTTCCACATTTTGTTATGTTACAGCCTTATTCCAAAATGGATTCAATTCATTTTTTTCCTCAGAATTCTACACACAACACCCCATAATGAAAACGTGAAAAAAGTTTACTTGAGGTTTTTGCAAATTTATTAAAAATAAAAAAACTGAGAAATCCCATGTACATAAGTATTCACAGCCTTTCCTCAAGTACTTTGTTGATGCACCTTTGGCAGCAATTACAGCCTCAAGTCTTGTTGAATATGATGCCATAAGCTTGGCACACCCTATCCTTGGCCAGTTTCGCCCATTCCTCTTTGCAGCACCTCTCAAGCTCCATCAGGTTGGATGGGAAGCGTTGGTGCACAGCCATTTTAAGATCTCTCCAGAGATGTTCAATCGGATTCAAGTCTGGGCTCTGGCTGGGCCACTCAAGGACAATTCACAGAGTTGTCCTGAAGCCATTCCTTTGATATCTTGGCTGTGTGCTTAGGGTCGTTGTCCTGCTGAAAGATGAACCGTCACCCCAGTCTGAGGTCAAGAGCGCTCTGGAGCAGGTTTTCATCCAGGTTGTCTCTGTACATTGCTGCAGTCATCTTTCCCTTTATTCTGACTAGTCTCCCAGTCCCTGCCGCTGAAAAACATCCCCACAGCATGATGCTGCCACCACCATTCTTCACTGTAGGGATGGTATTGGCCTGATGATGAGCGGTGCCTGGTTTCCTCCAAACGTGACGCCTGGCATTCACACCAAAGAGTTCAATCTTTGTCTCATCAGACCAGAGAATTTTCTTTCTCATGGTCTGAGAGTCCTTCAGGTGCCTTTTGGCAAACTCCAGTCGGGCTGCCATGTGTCTTTTACTAAGGAGTGGCTTCTGTCTGGCCACTCTACCATACAGGCCTGATTGGTGGATTGCTGCAGAGATGGTTGTCCTTCTGGAAGGTTCTCCTCTCTCCACAGAGGACTTCTGGAGCTCTGCAAGAGTGACCATCGGGTTCTTGGTCACCTCCCTGACTAAGGCCCTTCTCCCCCGATCGCTCAGTTTAGATGACCGGCCCAGCTCTAGGAAGAGTCCTGGTGGTTTCGAACTTCTTCCATCTTACGGATGATGGAGGCCACTGTGCTCATTGGGACCTTCAAAGCAGTAGAATTTTTTCTGTAGCCTTCCCCAGATTTGTGCCTCGAGACAATCCTGTCTCGGAGGTCTACAGACAATTCCTTTGACTTCATGCTTGGTTTGTGCTCTGACATGAACTGTCAACTGTGGGACCTTCTATAGACAGGTGTGTGCCTTTCCAAATCATGTCCAACCAACTGAATTTACCACAGGTGGACTCCAATTAAGCTGCAGAAACATCTCAAGGATGATCAGGGGAAACAGAATGCACCTGAGCTCAATTTTGAGCTTCATGGCAAAGGCTGTGAATACTTATGTACATGTGCTTTCTCAATTTTTTTATTTTTAATAAATTTGCAAAAACCTCAAGTAAACTTTTTTCACGTTGTCATTATGGGGTGTTGTGTGTAGAATTCTGAGGAAAAAAATTAATTTAATCCATTTTGGAATAAGGCTGTAACATAACAAAATGTGGAAAAAGTGCTGCGCAGTGAATACTATCCGGATGCACTGTACAGAGGAGACAGGAAGAGATGGGATCATGGCCGGAAGTGAAGTCTTGTAGGTGATGTGTTCACAAAGGGAATAGGTGGAGTCTTAGGCAGGCTTTCCTTCTGCCGGTCTGTGGAGGAAGGAGAAAAGGTATTAGCACCATTCAACAACCCCAATCTCTGTGTCTTACTCCCAGTTAAGCCCATAGACTGCCCCCAAAGCGCGCATGTGTGACAACTGCTAAGAAGCATCAGAGCGATAACGATGGAAACAAAATGGAAAACAATTGAGAGAGTACAGAGAGGCAAAATGATGGTCATTTGTATAACATGAACCATTCAGCGATCTGTGTGATTCTAAAGAACAAGGATAAGATCATGGGACATATTTTTGCTACATATGCCAGCTCGCTAGCCGTTTGCAAGTCTACTGAGATCAGCTGACTGAAAATATGGAAAAAAGAAGAACTTGGTTGTTTGTTGTTAACATGCACTCAAAATCAATACAAAAATACTGTACATAAATAATATGTGGGTCACAGTCTTGCACAAGAGTGAAGGAGGCGAGTCCATATTTCTAAAAAAGATCAGTTTTATTGCTTTCTCAAAGTTATCCAAACAGAAGCAGGCTCTTCAGCAATTAGTGACACTGTCGTCATCTTGCAGTCGCTCCCTTCTCATATTAAAAGAGCAGACAGACTTTATGCACAAGGGAGAAAACAGCAAGTGAACACGCAGCCAAGTCAGCGGCTGGTTTTAAGTATTCTCCGCATCAACCAGACAGGTGACAGATGTGTCACGTACACAACATTTGAACTTGTAGTTGCACTGGCGACAGACAAGCAACCCCTGCCTGTGTTAACATGGTTTCCACGCACAGTGCAGTTGCAGGGGGTTGTAAGGGTTTCAAAAATCTCACAGTTAAAATGTTAACGTTTAAAAGCTATTTGTACTGTACGTATACAAATAACATGTTTTCAATAAGGGTTGAGAGGAGAGAGGTATGCTAGGTCTGCACACGTGGGCTCGTTTGCTAGCTGCAAGTTAGTCTACTGTACCGAGATCAGCTGATGGAAACCAGTGGGAATAAAAATTAACTGTAAGTTGTTTGTTTTTACAATGCACTAGAAATATATAACAAAAATAATACAAGTATCAGCTTCTAAAAGCACTTTCTTATGTACAAATAGGTGTACATGTACATGTTTTCTATAGGAGCTGAGGTTTGGGGGCTGCATTGTGTTCATTGGGTGCCTAGGCTAACTTTTCTGGACTTAGAAACAAATTGAATTTACAAACACACTCTCGGAACGGAACTTTGAGGACTGTAGAGGACTTACTGTAACTAGAGTTTTTAAAATATCTAATCTTATATATAAACATCTATACGTTGACGTTTGTGTGTCTGTCCGGCCCGGAAGTGAGAGGTGGAGTCGGGCTGAGGATATGCAAGCGAGGCCAGTACATCGACAAAACGAAACATCTGAAGAGAGTCACTCACATATCCACTATTACAGAAACGTGGCGAGAACATCGGCAAAACAGTATCCCTTTTACTTTTTCCTCCCGCTGCTAATACACAAGTGAAGCGAGCATGTCGGCAAAACGAAACCTTCGAAAAAAGACAGTCGCTTAGCTGGTAATGCACAAGCAATGCGAGCACATCGGCAACATGAAACCTCCTACAAGAGGGATGCCCAGAGTAGTTCCTTCAATTACCTGACATCTCTGCATTTCAATTTTTTTTCTGACGATTTCAATAGTTTTTAGGACCCCAGGCTTTTTACAGGACGGGCTTACACAGCTAGTGTATAATAAAACACTAAAGTCTCTATGTGTGTCCTGTCCATCAAAACAGTTTGATTTGTCATTTAGGCTTTGGTGACACAACTGAAAGAGGAAATGTCAGTGTGAGACACACAAGAAAGAGAAAAGGGCATAAGAGACACGCTGAAAGAGTTACCTACAAAGATGGGAAGTTTAAAAGCAGACAGGAGGTGAGAAAGGTGCCTTGAAAATAATGGCAGAGTCTGAGAGGCAGGCTTTACAGAAACGCACCCGAGAAAGGGGAGCACCGGTTAAGAGTCGTTCAGACACACGTGGATACAGAGGAAAGGCACTGAAGCGACAAGAGGAAGAAAATATTTTTTAATTATTCTCTTACATGTTTTGGACAGTTAGTGTGTTTATTCTGATCATAAAGGACAAAATCAGATTTTTTTCCAAGAACCCAGAGCTTAAGAAGTCCTCTGCTGAGATTGGAGAACTTGTTGGATTGACAGCCATCTCAGAAGCATTTCATCAATCAGGCATTTATGGTAGGGTGGTTAGCCCTTTGAGAGCATGAGATTCTCTGGTTTGATAGCACAAAAATTGAACTGTGTGTCCTCTGCTCATCAACTGCCTAATACCAACCCTACGGTGAAGCATGGAGGTGGCAGCATCATGCTAATATGGGAGCTTTTATGAGGCAGGGATAGTCAAAATTAGAGGGAAGGGTGAATGCAGTCAATTACAGAGAGGTCCCTAAAGAACACAGACTCCAAAGTGCACATGACCTCAGAATGGAGCTGTGGTTTACCTTTCAGTACAACAATGACTTGAAGCATACCGTCAGGACAATGCTGGTATGAGTTTTAGTCAAGTCTCTGAAGGTCCTTTAGTGTCCCACCCAAAGCCGAAGATGGAACATCTGTGGAGAGATCTGAAGACGGCCATTTACAGACACGAGGGTTGTCTGGGTTCCGCGCGGAATTTTATCGTTTGTCGAGTGTCAGCCTGTCGAAACCTGTTCTGCTGTGTAGAGGGATTATTCAAGTGGTTGCATGTTTTTGTTCAGATGTTTTGCTCCCTCTCTTCCTTCAGAATGAACACGAGAAGCAAACGAACTGAGAGTGCGCAGCCGGCGCTAGCGGTGAAGCTCCCGACTCCGTGCGTGCGTGACTTTCGAGTGATGATTTTTTACGACTTTTCTGATGGTCTGCTCGGTGGAACGCACCATGTTTGCCATCTTTTTCAACATCGATGGCATTGTCGCGTCAATTCCGCTGATGGAGGGGACAACTGTCACCTCTGAGTGGTACACCACTCAGTGCCTGCCTGACGTTTTTTCTGCGATGGCTAGAGGCCGGTCCAAGAACTTGCGAAGGCACTTTTTGCATCATGACAATGCGCCAGCCCACACGGCTAATGCGACGAAGCATTTCATTGAAGACAGTGGTGTCAACGTTTTGAACCCGCCATCCTACTCGCCTGATCTTGCACCATGTGACTTTTGGCTCTTCCCGAAGGTGACAGAACCCCTGCGAGGCCACAACTTCGAAACTCGAGAGGAACTGATTGCAGCTGTCAAAGAACAGCTGGACAACCTCCCAAAGACAGCCTTTCGCAAGTGTTTTGCGGCGTGGGTCAGAAGAGCCCAAAAGTGCATTGATGTTGGCGGTGAATACTTGGAAAAAGTTTAAAAAGGATCAAAGTACAAGAGAAAAATAGAAAAAAAAATCCTTGGCTACTTATTTCGAGTGATTCCGCGCGGAACCCAGACAACCCTCGTACTTCCCATTCACTCTACTGGAGCTTGAGAGGATCTGCCAAGCAGAATGAGATAAGCTGCCCAAATCCAGGCGTGTAAAGCTTGTGGAGACTTACCCAAGAAGACTCAAAGCTGGAACTGCTGCCTACAAAGTACTGAATTAAGGGTCTGAACACTTAAATGAATGAGCGATTACAGTTTTTGATTTTTAATAAATTGGCAAACTAATTTGTCATTATGGTTATTGAGCACAGATTGATGGGCAAAAATGGCAAGTTTATCAATTTAAATTTAAATCTATCACTCAATAATGTGTACTTAAAGTGAAGGGGTCTGAATTGCTTTCTGAATACACTGTGCAATTAGTAACATTTTAGCTTTTTCTCTCTTTTGTATTCACTGTTTGCAGTGTATTTTCCGGATGTAAAATCTAACAAGGGGCTTTTCATTACCCAGAGTAATTACATCAACGATCTAACATGCAGAGTCCCCCCATGGCCCTGAATTGAATTAAGCAGGTTTAAGAATGCTAAGTTATTCAGTATGTACAGCATGCACAATTAACTGATTATTTTTAGGGTATTTTTAAAAAATTATTTATGCCCAACAGCTGCTTTTTGTCCAATTACTTCAAAAACCACTGTGGTACTTAAGGGTATGGTGTTTCCCAAATTGAAAGCTGAAGCCCCCTACTTTGCTCTTCGTGCATTTTCTTATTGTCTTGCTCACCATATGGATCCTGTGTACATTGTAGCCTAAATTCTTTTTTAATTTCTAATAACACTAACACCACCACACCTTTCAGGTGCCTGGTGGGATGTAAGCAGGCTTTTAGCATTTGAACCCCCACTGGTTATGGTGCATTTGGGTCTGTAAATCAGAGAGCAGATAACAGCAAACTCGCTTTTGCAGCTTTTTCTTGTTATGTTCTGCCACTTTTAAAGCCCAGTGTTGCCTTATTAACATAACCACCTCAGTTTGTGAATTCAATTGTTTTTTTTTTCCTTAAAGGCAGCCAACTACTGTATACAGTCTAAAACTCTGAAGCATTTAAAGGAAACGTGAAAGCATTTAATTTATCTTTACATGGAAGGATACGTTCCTCAAACCTGACGCATCACCAACATGAATATGTATCCAGCTTTCAAGGGAATGACAGCCTTTATAAACAGCTCCTTGGACAAGAATACGCTTTTCAGAAGTAACCTTGTTTCCTTTGCTACCTGCTGTGCTGCAGCTGTAAGCACAGGTCGACACATAATTTAAGAGCCAATATCAATCAACACAAACAGATGTACCCAGCAAGGAGATGTTTCTTTAATAGGATTAGACGTCGATTTCCAGTTTAGTGATCATCTCGAAAATACAACATGCAACTCTGAGCATGCTGTGCGTTTGTTAAAGCATCATATTATATATCCAACCCCCTCTTTCTCCTGCCTCAATAATAAATTCCCAGCATTCCCCTAAGACTTATTGGCTTATATAGTTTTGCCTACCGTACCTCTCCTCATTATCTCCCGTCTTGTGATTTGTGGGAACAAACTTCTAATCAAGATTTCATTTTCCACGCTTCGCCTCATTTTCTGTAGCTTGATTTAACAGAAACGAGAGAAAAGCAATTTTGGTAAAGCTTGCCTTTTGTTTAACTGTTTGTTGTTTCTGGGTAACTTTTAAAAAATAAGGTAAGAATACAAAATGTGTACACGTAAGAACAAAAAAAAAATCAAATAGAAGTAAGTTTGAAAACACACTGGTGTCATATTTACTGTAAGCACTTATTTTTTTTTTTTGTTAATAAATGTCAAATTGACATTTTCTAGGAGTCATACTGACATATTGAATCAGGAAATATCTTATCAGTGATCTGGCATTTATTGGAAGTTTAACAGCAAATGAATAAGGCAGTTTTGAAACTTTTTGTTTTTATTTATTTATTTTTTTAACTGAAAGCCTCCTTGAAAACTGGCAACACAAGGCACAGTACATGTAAGGTCAACAAATAATGTTTTATCTCTGTTTGCCAAAGCTAGGTGCTTGTGCTTCCATTTGTTCTGGCTTTAAAGATATAAAATATCAAGTATGAACGAGTAAATACTATTAAGCACTTGCCACGTAGGTAATCAAAGTACTGGTGTAATTGATGTGTAAACACATTAAATATAATAATGCATTAAATAATTGCTATGTATGTGTAGCAGGTGTCTGGTCACACTTACAGGTAATCTAACTTAGACACCATTTAAATATCCGACTATGCCACACAGTTTTATTAAGAGACTGGGAACTATTGAAATTTACTGATAATAGCACACAGGATTTCTTTAAATTGGGCGGTGAGTAAACACACAATGAAATACACAACAGTAATTTCAGAAAAAAAGCAACAGTAAGTTCTATTACACAAGACAATATTAAGTACATTAAAAAGATAAATGAACATAACAAAATCTAAACATATCAGGAACGAATTTCCTTTTTTAAAAAGGAAAACACACAGTCCACACTCTAAAACATGATATCCTATATGGTGTTCCACAAGGCTCTATCCTGGGTCCATTGCTCTTCTCAATCTACATGCTTCCATTAGGTCAGATTATCTCAGGGCACAACGTGAGCTACCACAGCTATGCTGATGACACACAGCTGTATTTATCAATAGATAGATAGATAGCACCTGATGACCCCGAATCTCTTGATTCACTAACACAATGTCTGACTTGTATTTCAGAATGGATGAATAGTAACTTTCTCAAGTTAAATAAAGAGAAAACTGAAATCTTAGTAATTGGCAATAATGGATACAATGAGGCTATTAGAAATAAACTGGAAGCATTAGGATTATAAATCAAAACGGAGGTAAAAAGCTTAGGGGTAACTGTTGACTGTAATCTAAATTTTAAATCGCATATTAATCAGATCACTAGGACAGCATTTTTTCACTTAAAAAACATAGCAAAAGTTAGAACTCTTATATCATTGAAAGATGCTGAGAAATTAGTTCATGCGTTTGTTTTCAGTCGACTAGATTACTGTAACACACTCCTCTCAGGATTACCCAAAAAAGACATAAATCGTTTGCAACTAGTGCAGAATGCAGCTGCTAGAATCCTTACCAGGAAAAGAAAATCCGAGCACATCTCTCCAGTTTTGATGTCACTACACTGGTTACCTGTGTCATTCAGGATTGACTTTAAAATTTTGCTTATGGTTAATAAAGCCTTAAATAATTTCGCCCCATCCTATATATCGGAATGTCTGATGTCTTATATTCCAAATCACAACCTCAGATCCTCAACTGAGTGTCTCCTTAGAATTCCAAGAGCAAAACTTAAAAGAAGTGGTGAGGCGGCCTTCTGCTGTTATGCACCTAAAATCTGGAATAGCCTGCCAGTAGGAATTCACCAGGCTAATACAGTGGAGCACTTTAAAAAACTGCTGAAAACACATTACTTTAACATGGCCTTCTCATAACTTCACTGTAATTTAATCCTGATACTCTGTCTATCCAATTCATTATAATAACCATTCATGGTGGCTCTAAAATCTGTACTAACCCCTATTCTCTCTTCTGTTTCCTTTTCCGGTGTCCTTTTGGTGGTGGCTTGCACCACCACCATCTACTCTAAGTACCATGAAGTTCCAAAAATGATGGATGGATTAAAAGCCAGAAGTCTGTATGACCATCAGCATCAAGTGACTCCATGAGAACCCTAACTACAAAGAGGACTATTTCATTTATATTAGGTAGAATGCCCAGAGGGGACTGGGCGGTCTCGTGGCCTGGAACCCCTACAGATTTTATTTTTTTCTCCAGCTTTCTGGAGTTTTTTTTTGTTTTTTCTGTCCACCCTGGCCATCGGACCTTACTCCTTTTCTATGTTAACTAATGTTGCCTTATTTTAATTTCTTATTTTGTCTTTTATTTTTCTTTTCTTCATTATGCAAAGCACTTTGAGCTAATTTTTGTATGAAAATGTGCTATATAAATAAATGTTGTTGTTGTTGTTGTTGTAAAAGTCCATTAAAAACAAGAATTGGAGGATACAACCTTTAGTGGTGCAGAGTCCAAGTTGCTCACTGTGTTACCCCAACACTTAATCATTCAACTGTCCACGGCTGCACTCTGTTCACCAGACACTCGTTTCCCGACAGAAGTTTTGTCAAGACATTGACTCCCTGTCAGCGTCTCTTCGTCGTTCTTTTTTTTTCCAACTCTGGGCTCCTTGTGTTGCTGTGACCTAGGTACGCCTCATTTCTCGTCTGTCAGCTTTGCTTGGTCCTTTCATGCGGCTTCCCTCTCTTGCTGGACCCACAACCGGCATCTCCTTGTAGAGCTGTCTCTTCCTCCCTGGAAGTGTTGCCGTCCTTGTGCCTCACGTCGTGCCAACCACGTACCCTTGTCTGCTTGCGAGCCCCTGTGCTCTGTCTGAGTGTCTTGGCAGTGTTCGCTGTGGACTGTCCCCTCCTCTCTTCTCCTGCCCAGGAGTTTAAATCTCCTTCAGTCCCTGCCATTATCAGTTCTGGACAATCAGATTAAACAATGGCACATCTACATTTTCTGGGTTTAACAATTAATGAAAACTCAAATTAACAAAATGTATTGTTACCAACCATGAATAAGTACAGATATGCTGATTAGAAACCAATAGCATCAGACATGTAATCTCCAAGTCAGGTAAATACATACATCCTCCAAGGAAGGAGCAGGTCTGTTATCACAACTTGGTATTGTTTGTATACTCAACCAGCCAGACTTCAAAGCGGTGACTCCTTTGCAAGACAGCAAATACCTACATCCTGCAGACAACCCTGACACAATCAGTAACTGGATTATCCAGGAAATCTAAAAACAAGGTCCCCTTCTGACATCTGCACTAGGTAATTTAAGTATTGAATATTAACAACTAATTGTTATACAATTGCATTATAATTGGGGTCCATAATTTAAGACGTCTCTTAATGTTTATGTATTCCTATTAATAGTTTTGAATTTTACTTCCATTATACAAACATTTACATGGTGTAGAAAAAGCAAATGTGAGTGCTTTCTGTATTTATCGGTATTAAATTTATCATTCAGGATAAAAACTATTAATTCTGTACAGCGTCTTACAATTATTTATTATTTTCAGTTGGATTGCACTGGGGACTGACAGCTCCAGCATCACAGGCTCGAAGCCAACACATTCTCTCTCTGTGCTCATTTCATTTCCAGTTTTCTTGCCACATCCTCAAAGACTTGTTAGATTAATTTCCAGTTGCTCTGTGTGTCACTAGGCTGGGCAGTATTCTGACTTTGGTTTCTGCCTTCATGTCAACCTGGGCTTTTGTGACAAGCCCCACCTCCAATGACTTAATTGGACTTTAGTGGTTTGAAAATGTTACATTGTTATTTTTATTTATTTTTCTACAATCATTACACAGGTGTGCATAATTGCTATAACTTGTGTTCATCATCATTGGGACTACGGGCACTATATTTAAAAAACAATCTGCCTCGTTGACAGAATGCTCAGACGTGCTGCGATGAACTGAAGGTGAGCTTGAACTTTTACATGTCATTCATACTAACAGAATTTTTTATTCATTACACATAGCTCAGCATATTTTTGGATTTAAGCATGTTTTGAGAATTCTATGTCAAACTGACCAGCTCAGTCAATAATCATGAGTGGTGAAGTGCAAACCGTGATTTTGGTGAAAGCACAGAATTGTTAGCAAACCTCAACCAAACTCTCAAGAGATGCATTGAAGTCAAAGAGGAAAAAAGGAACTGAACTAGAGTTTGGTGGCTTATAGTGGTTCTTTAAGTGTCCCTGAGGGATAGGGAAACATCTGCCAACTATGCTAGACTCATTATTGTTTCCAAAAATGTGATTAGAGCTGTGAGATATCAGTGCTAACCGCTGCACCTCTGTGACTCAAACAAAGACATGGCGAGAACAATAACCACAATGAAATTACAACAAATGACAAGAACCCAGTTCAGGAGTGGGGGCCTGATGTGTAGAGTCTGCCATTTTTGTCTCTGCGTTGAAAGGATTTATCTCCCATCTGTCCGTCGGCTTCAAAGGTGTGCCGGGCAATGTTCCAAGGCTTTATACAAGGCTTTATACTCTTTCTTCATGTGCAGGCCCCCACTTCGGTGAATCATGCCATTCCAAACAAGGCGAAGAGGATACAGTTCTTTGACACAGAGAAGTAGTATACAATGCCCATTTTGCAGTTGTCCGTGTCTTGTCTTCTAATGCTTGCCTAGCAGTTCTAAATGATGAGCCCCTGTGCTAAATCTGGATTTGTATTAGCTGTGCATGTAAGTAGAAAGAAAAGTAGATTTATAAAATATTTGTACAGAGCACAGTGACATATTAAACATATACACTTATTAGAAAAGTAACAAACTGCTTGTATACACATTACATTTTATAATAAGTAACTATGTGACATATTTAAGAATGAGTAATGTACCTAAGTTACCATAAATATTTGGTTTACCAGCACTGGTTATGATGCACTGTCCTTCTGTTGACTGCAGTGTCCCCATTCTTTCCAACATCACAGGTGGCCACAAAGTACTTTGATCTGATGGCGGTGGCACAAAACGCCATGGCAGAAAACCGGAAAAGAATAAAGAGAATAGTAGAAGCTAGTTATGAATATGAACTATAAAATATGAAGAACCCAACAGGCAGCACATTTTGGAGCATTAGTTGTGCTTATTTGATATTTCGTCTTCTTTTTTAATTTATCTTTGCTTTGTGGTTAATTTTAGGATAAACATTTTTGCCTATATTTTGTTGTCCTTGACATTATGCTGGTTTATAGTTCTCTCAAGAACTAAACTGTTCTAATGGATGTGGAAACATTGAATAATTTTAATTGGTTAGGTACTTAGCAAAAAAGAAACAATATACTGTATGGTAATTTGATCCTAAAAAAAAAAAAGTTTTGTTTCTATTTTTTTAATAAGTGTAAACTATAACAGGTATTATTTTCCCATTGAATGCACTGAAAACATGTCATATTTTTTAAAGAATGCATTACCTGAAGGTGATATCTGTAATAATGTGGCCATTCATATCTGTCTAGGGGAAACTGGGTGTAATTTGCATATGAATTAGCTTAATTATAAAATGATATTAGTGTTTTCTCTGACTAATTATTAGCCTATTACCAGTGAAATCTTCATATGCAAGGCATTTCCGTTAATAAAGAGTAAATGAAGTTTGCTCTTGCAGAGTGCTGCCTGTTTTTGGCTACGGACAGCAGGCTCATTAAATACATTCACTGTATTAATGTAAAGTGCAACACAACGCTCAGCTTTAACTTGCAACGAATTGTTGGCAGAGCACAAGCTAACTGTGGAGCCGCTTAATGTGGCATGATCCAAATCGAGTTTCCATTCAGATTCCTTCTTCTTGGCTCTGGTGTTTCACTTTCTGTTAATAAATTATGGAGCTCCCTGGACTGAAGTCACCTGCCTGTGCATTTGCGTAGGTGTGCTAATAGTGCTGCGTTGCTCTGTTCCACAAATGTAATAATCGCATCAAAAATGTTTTATGCATGAACCTTTGGGAGTCTCAAAAAATATATTTTTGATGCCTTCAGACAGACGTGTGCTTTGAAAACAGTTCCAAGGCTCACCGTTTTGCATGAACTGAACAGCCTGCTTAAAGAAAATACCATCAGCTTTGCCAAAAGCAAGAGAGGAGTGCATATTTAAATGAAGGTGCAGCGAGAGATGAAAGAAAATATCTAAAAAGTATCCAGGTGCGAGAAACAAAGGATAGCAGGAAAATTGAAAAAACAAAGGGCTTAAACCAGAGTGTAATGAGAATGTTTTAATGAAAATGATAGAATATATCAACACCGAAATAAAGAATAGTAATACTGAAAAATCCCTCAACCCCAGAACGGAGGATACAAGTTCTCAAGCCCACCAACCCACTTCACAAACTAACCTAAAGCTTTTGCATCCCTAACTCCGTGTTAATTATGTACACTGTGGGATTAAAAAAGATGTATTACTATGTCATGATTTCTTTGGGGGGCGCTTCCCGGGTCCTTCCTGCATGGAGTTTGCATGTTCTCCCCGTGTCTGCATGGGTTTCCTCCGGGTACTCCGGTTTCCTCCCACAGTCCAAAGACATGCAGGTTAGCTGCATTGGCGATTCTAAATTGTGTGTGTGCTTGGTGTGTGGGTGTGTGTGTGTGTGTGCCCTGCCCGGGGTTTGTTTCCTGCCTTGCGCCCTGTGTTGGCTGGGATTGGCTCCAGCAGACCCACGTGACCTTGTAGTTGGGATATAGTGGGTTGGATGATGGATGGATGGATGGATTTCTTTGGGGTTATAAGAGCTGCAATTAGCTGGTAAACCTGGATACCCTAAACCTAAGAAAATGATGAACCCTCTTGCTTCTCTCACCGTGTGCATTGAAGCCAACTGTAAACTCAGAGGAAATACAAAAAAAAAAATTCTAGGGAATAATGCTGACAGAAGGAATTCGTTTGCCTTAAGATGCTCCTTCTACCCTTTTAGTTTTTTTTTTCTTAAGTCATTTATCAAAAACGTTAGATAAACTGAAAGAGAACTAAAATCTTAGCAAACAGAAAGTGTTGGCTAAATCTCTGTACTGCTTGAATGAATCTCTGTGTGCCTCATGTACAGTCCAAGAATGACTGCTGCCTTCATGTCGTCTCATTAATAACAGATATGCAAAAGAGCTAATGAATAAATAAAATGCCCCATGGCTTTCACCTTCTTCCTTATCATTATAAAAATAATAATGAAATGCTTAACAGCTAATGTTGTATTTTAAGCCGACCATATGATGAAGATATTCACACCTGAAAAGAGATTAATATTTAATAATAATAATAATTCATTTTATTTATAAGGCACTTTACATTTGTAGTAAATCTCAAAGTGCTACATAAAAGAAATTTAACAAAGACAAAACAAGATAAAACAATAATCAGAGGCAATTTTGTTAATATGCTTTCCTAAATAGCAAAGTCTTTAGCTGTTTTTTAAAACAGCCCACAATCTGCTGTGTTCTCAGGTTCTCTGGTAGGGCATTTGAGAGCCGTGGAGCAGCGACTCGCTAACCCAGACTCGGTAACCCATTGTACGAAGTTTGGTCATAGGGGGGCGAAGGCCGTAGGTATTTGCTAAACGGAGGTTTCCTGTAGTGGATAGATACAGATAGATAGATGATAGATAGATACTTTATTAATCCCAAGGGGAAATTCACATTCAATAATAGTGGATTGTAATATAAGGAGTTTTATTATTATTATACTAGTCATTTAGCCCGTTACAATAACGGGCGCTAGAACAGTAGTGCATAAACATTAGTAGGAACAGTCTATATTAAATGGCAAGGGACTTTGACCTCATTCTTTTTGTTGGTCGTATTTTTCATTGTCTTTCAGCCTTTCTTTTGTTGATGTTTACTTGCTGAGCTGACCGTTCTTCGTGGGCTACCGCCGTGTATTGTGTGTCTTTAATTTTCTGTGACAGTAATACTGTCTTGTACGGCTCTATTCAATAAGAGCGCGTAGATAATTTAGTTCAAATGGGTCTGGAATATGTGAAGAGCAACAGGTGCAGATCTTTATTTACGCACGCCTTTATTCGCTGCGCCCAATTGAGGTCGTCCTTTTGAGGCTCGCCTTTTTGTGCTTGCCCTTATTGAAGGATACCGTCTTGTACGTCCGCTGGCTTGTACGTCCGTAATATACGTTTAATTTTCTCTGGCGGTAATACAGGCGTGCGCGTCGGTAATATGCCTTTAATCTCCTCTGACAGTAATCCTGGCTTGTATGTGGCTGTAATATGCGTCACTGTATTGTGTAACTTTAATTTCCTCTCGCAGTAATACTGGTTTGTATTTCCGTAAAACGCTTGTAACTTTCTCTGACAGTAATATCGCGCATCGCACCGTGCCCCGCGCATGTGCACTTCACCAGAAGACACCCACACACGGACACCTGGACGCACATAGGGATTTTATATATATAGATTACTAGACAAAGAACCCGTTTTGACAATGTAAGATGAAACGGGCACGAGTGGAATAATAATAAGTATAAGCACCACAAACCTGATATAGGTGTATTGAATGAATGCGTAATTGAATCAGAATGCGTAATTAGGCCTCGAGCTGTAGTTGAAATCGCCTTTCAGGACTCTAGGGCTTTAATCGAAGTCGCCTTTCTCTTTAAATTTTCGTGGCCGTAAATCCGCCGCCTGCCATGATGTCGGTCTCGTAAGGTTTTTCGGGCAGCTGCGCAGAAGGTGACTGCGCATTCGACTTCGGACGGATGTGAGTGAGTGAGTGAGGAGACTGGCGAATTAAGTATTAAGATTTTGGCCATGTGTTATTGTAAGTCCCATCATTACATCTATTTAGGTGTCTGGATCTTAAATTCAGAAATGAGAAAGAAGCCAGAGCTGCCACCCATGTCAGGATTCTGGCACAGCACTTTGAAAGAAGAGGAGCTAAGGGTCAGTGAGACATGCACAAGTGCCTTTTCAGGTAAAAGAGAGCTAATCACAACGTGTTCTTTTTGTTTCTCAGTGGTGTTTAAAAATGATACACAAATGAGCGTCAAACAGTCGTATGAACATTTGTTGTAAGGAGATAAGTAAGCATTGTATTTTTTTAAACAAAATATCCTTTCCTTTTAATTCTATCAGGGGGGAATCTTAATTCATTTTTAAAGTAAAATACAGACTCTAAAATTGTTGCTTTGTAAAGTGCCTTTTCATGGTCTGCTCCGTGATGGCACTAATTGAAACAAAACTGATTGCTTGGTACTTTGAGAGACTTCATTTCCAGTTTCAATGTTATACTTTGGTGGTGTGTGGGTTCAGCTCTCTGTATTTTCATAGTTTATAAGTTTTCCGAGTGGTTTCTCCAGGAGCCCCTGTTTTCTCGCAAACCTCAAAGTCTTTTACTTACCTGGGTAATCAAAATTGTCCCATGAACAGGCCCTGAGATGGACCGACATGCCATCCCGGCTTTGTTCTCTTGTTCCGAGATTCTTCCTCTCTAAGGAGGTGTTCAAGATGGTCTCATGCTATGGGTCCAAATTAGTTCTACGGCAGGAAACACAGCAAAGCCTATCACAGAGAGCACACATTCACACACATATACAAGCTCACAAACTGACAATTTAGCTTTGCCAGTCATCTTAGCAAGCATAGCTTCAAATTCTGGGAGAGGAAACAGTAATATCTGGAGAAAATCTCACACTGAGACAGATGGTGACTAGGCCTCGGATTTGAGTCCAGTGTGCTTAAGCTGTGAGGAAACAGTGATAACCACTGCACCACCATACTATCCTATTACTTAAAATAATTTTGCATTTTTAATCTATGGATTTTCAGTGCTTTAAGAACAAAATGTATAAACTAACAGAAAAATAATTAAGAGGAGAAGAATTTTATTGTTCATTCTATGCTGTTTTATTCCACAAGTTTCAATTTAATAGATGCCTGCAATCCTCAATGGATAAATCAGGAAAGACATTCATATGAGGGGCTATCATTTTTCTATAGCCAGTGTCATTTTTTAGGTTTTATCTTGGAAAAATAATAAACAACTTTGAAAGACAATACCCAATGTTTCCAGTCCTTTGCTTTTCTTTTAAGAGAAATTTCCACCTCAGTGGAGCACACTGTGGCTGCTCTGCTTTTATTCTTGCTGATGATGCAGATTACTACAAAGGTGTTAATAAAACTCTGTTTTTATCTTTGCACAGCACTTAGCCTAAATCTGTCATGGAAGAAGAAGAGAACTTTTTTTGTTGTTGTTAATAGTGACATTCTTCTTTTATGCTGTTGTTAGACTGCTTTGTGTGATGACACTTGAAAGGGCAAGTGAAGCAAGATGACTACACAGGTCAGAGTCTCCTCAAGGGTTTACATGTAATCAGCTTACAAATTCAAGGCTAAATATATTTATTTTAAAAATTATATATATGTTACCGGAAATGTGTGAAAAGCAGGTGTTGTATAGAATAACTAGGACAGGGGTCACCAACCTTTTTGAAACTAAGAGCTACTTCAAGGGTACTGCGTAATACGAAGGGCTACTTGTTTGATACAAACTAACTGAATAACATGAAGTGGCACCTTTAATGATATTATTAATATATTGGAAATTTTTCCTTAGCTTTTCTGCCACGTTTTTCTTTATTTTTAGGGGGTAAAAACTGTGTCTAGCTCCCCATCGTAGCTGCTTTCGTTTGTCTCAGCAAAGAGTGAGATGGAGGTTTGTCTTGCACACAATATTGAACTTTGACCGCAGACTACCTCCCAATCTACATCAATGCAAGTGTTATTGATTCAAAAAGAACAGTAACACAATTAAATACAATTTTTAGACAGAGCTCCACGGTGTCTAGTGCTATTTTTAGAAAATGCCCTGTGGGCAACTCACGTGGTTCTGCTACCTTTGACCTAGGTAATCGATAGAATACGTGATATTTTTAGGTAAAGCTTGAAATGTCTGCATTACTTTATTATGCTATATATTTTCTCTAGGCATTATATATACAGTGATCCCCCACTGTATCGTGGTTCAGATATCGCGCCCTGTTATATCGTGGAAAAATTCAATAAGTACATCCTACCTGTAGTGTACTTTGCAGCCAATTCATAACAAAGAATATGGTTTTCAGCAGTCACTACGGTAGACAAGAGTTGCGTGTTACAGTACCCAGATTATTTCTTACAAGGCCCGTTATTGGCTGAAAGAGGAGACTTAACCAATCAGAGTGGGATTTTCATTCTCTTGGGCTCTTATTGGCTGTTGCTAACGTGGTGTAATCTCGCAAGAACAAAGAGCGTGGGTTCCCGACGCATCTTAGTTTTCTGTGTATCGCGTACCTTGCTTGTGGTCCGATTGTTGTGAGCAAGCTTTTTGTGAACTTTTTGCTTTGTTTTAAGCCCTACGACGGCTCCCAAGTGTCCTGCATCTTCTAAGAAGGGAAGGAAAGCATTACGCGGACGTCACTCGCCATTATGGCTTGAATGAATCGACGGTATGCTACATTATTATTATTATACTATTATTATTATGTTACTCATATCCTTAGCCCGACATCCACATATCATATGTGTTTACAAAGTGTGTATTAGATAGATAGATAGATAGATAGATAGATAGATAGATAGATAGATAGATAGATAGATAGATAGATAGATAGATAGATAGATAGATAGATACTTTAGTAATCCCAAGGGGAAATTCACATACTCCAGCAGCAGCATACTGATAAAGAAACAATATTAAATTAAAGAGTGATAAAAAATGCAGGTATACAGACAGACAATAACTTTGTATAATGTTAACGTTTACCCCCCCAGGTGGAATTGAAGAGTTGCATAGTGTGGGGGAGGAACAATCTCCTCAGTCTGTCAGTGGAGCAGGACGGTGACAGCAGTCTGTCGCTGAAGCTGCTCCTCTGTCTGGAGATGATCCTGTTTAGTGGATGCAGTGGATTCTCCATTATTGACAGGAGCCTGCTCAGCGCCCGTCGCTCTGCCACAGATGTCAGACTGTCCAGCTCCATGCCAACAATAGAGTCTGCCTTCCTCACCAGTTTGTCCAGGCGTGAGGCGTCTTTCTTCTTTATGCTGCCTCCCCAGCACACCACCGCGTAGAAGAGGGCACTCGCCACAACCGTCTGATAGAACATCTGCAGTATCTTATTGCAGATGTTGAAGGACACCAGCCTTCTAAGGAAGTATAGTGTTAATGGCTTATAACAGAAACATATGCATTGCAGGGTGTATGTCGATTACTTAGATAACAAGCTCACATTAACTCTATACCTATATATATATCTATATACTTTATGCAAGAAAGGGTAGGTCAATTGTTCAAACATGATGGCCACGTTTGGTGTTGGTGGAAATGTTACAGTCTCAGCTATCCAATGGTGTGAGTTCTGCGATGGTATGACCCACTCAGCAAGAGACACCACCGCCCCCAGAATTGCCAGGTGTTTCAGTCCAGTCGTGGCTGACATGTTGATGTATTATGTCAGATTTCTCGACACTGCTCCATCGCATATACTTGTGTGAGGGCTCATTTTGATCAGGAGAATCTGCTGTAAGTGTTGATATGTTGCTTGTATATTTTTGGTATTGCTTTGTGGAGTTATATGTGAGAGCACACAAAAATTCAGACACACGTTGTGATGGTTTCTCCTGTTTTTGGCATGTGACTGCCGTTTGGTTGGTCAGAGCCAGGGTTCAAGGCATTGGTTGAAATCTACTGGTTGAGACCTTTCAGTTGGTGTATATTAGAGCATTAGAACAATCTAGATGAGAATAGGCCTTTCAGCCGAACAAAGATTGCCAGTCCTATCCACTTAATTCTTTAAAAAAAAACATCAAGTCGAGCTTTGAAAGTCCCTAAAGTCCTACTGTCTACCACACTACTTGGTCACTTGTGGTTCTCTGTGTAAAGAAAAACTTCCTAATGTTTGTGCAAAATTCACCCTTAACAAGTTTACAACTATGCTCCCGTGTTCTTGAAGAACTCATTTTAAAATAACAGTCTCCATATACTGTACTAAGAAAGGGGTTGGGAGCATGCACTGATAGCACGTTGCTGCACCCACCACATGACAAACCTCCTGGATTGGGACCCAATTGCAGCGGGTGACGCCTCAGCACCACACTGGAACAGTGTGAGTTTTTTTTAATGGTGGCTGGAGTGCCAATCCTGCCATCAACCCTGTACCCCTATACAGCTTTCCCTGTAAGTTGGAGAAACTGCTTGCAGGGCTGGATACAGATTAACGTCATACCCAAGACAAAGCAATTGCAAATTTAGGACCTTCCTCAAGGGTCCAATGGAGTAGAGTCCCTTCTGGCATTTACGGGATTCGAACTGGCAACCTTCTGATTGCTGGTGCAGATCCATAGCCTCAAAGCCAGCACTCCACCCCACTGAACTAATGCCCTTCATAATTTTAAACACTTTCTTCACTCTTTCTTCATAATTCATTCCCTGTAGCCCTGGAATGAGCCTAGTCACTCTTCTCTGGATCTTTTCTAGCGCTACTATGTCCTTTTTGTATCCTGTAGATCAAAACTGTACACTTTTCTTGGTATTGTATCAAAATTTGAAAATTTGGAATTATGATAACCCTAGCTGTGCTACTCGCCTGAGACAGGTCGATCGAAGTAGACCTAAATGTTAATATTTGCAGTTTGGCATGCAACACGTATGTGTCTGTTATTTGCTATTTGGTATGAGATTCATAAAAGCAATATTAATGTGCGTGATGTGCTAACTATTGGAATGAGAAATGCAATGTATGTTATTATTACAAATGTTTGTGATGCACCATCTTTTTGAATGACAGAGGCATAGCAACTGGATGGACACACAGACAGACGCACAGACTCTTATCCTTTTACTCAGGTAGGTATAGGTATAATCATATTGTGAGCACATTAGGGCACTTTGACCACCAAGCAATTTACAACCAAAATTCAATGGTTTATTAAATCTTGACAATCATAGCAGTGTATTCAGGAAGTATTCAGACCCCCTCACTTTTTCACATTGTGTTACATTGCCGCCTTGTGCTGAAATCATTTAAATTCATATTCTCCCTCATAAAGTAACACTTCATACCCCAGAATGACAAAATAAAAACATGATTCTAGGGATTATTGCAAAATTATTAAAAATAAACTCAAATGCATTGTGGTAAAGTGAGGTCTATGGCTGATCGGCACCATTTTAAATAAATTATCGCCACACTCGCGGCTTTAAGGAGGGGGCATGCTACCTTAGGATGAATGGTCCCGCACTTAAGTGCATGGGTATATGGTCCCGCACTTAAGTGCATGGGTATACTGTGGTGAGCTACTGATCACCACACCTGATTCCATGTCCCCCATTTTAAAATGTAGAAGCACAAATTAGAGAGAAGAGAGACCAAAGGTTAAAGGAAGAAGGTGGCAGGAGAAGTAAAGAGCTGGTGTAGGAGTGTGTCAGCAAGCGAGTGAAAGGGACCAGGCTTGAAAGAGAGAAAGCAGGCAGCTGAGAGGAGAGCCCCGGGGGAAGAGTGTATGGCTGACACTCAGGGCAGTCAGAAGCGGCCACACCTGTTGAGCAGTTCTGAGGTGCAGGAGCGACCTGGAAGGTGAATCGCTCGCCGCATAAGGCCGGGAAGGCAGTGGGGATCGAGGAGCCCCAACGGGAGCAGCCTGGCCATTAGGGAACTGAGTCTCGGTACAGTGTGGGTGTCTGTACATAGCCATGGGACGGAAGGCAACCGGACCTGTGGAAGGTCAGCTGCACCTGCTGACAGGGCGACTCCTCTATCCCCATGAGAGATAAGCAGAGGAGCCGTCAGATAAAGGGAAAGGCACCGGGTTTTTCAAAAAAGGTCTGTTCCTGCCAGTATTTTAACCTCGTGTTTAATGGAATTATTTATTTGGATTTTTAACTTCCATTTTCACCCGTTTAAATGGATTATTCTTTTGACCGTTGAAGCGCTGCACTTTCTTTTTGGACACTGTTTAGTTTTGATTGTTTTAAATAAAACCACTGATCACTTTTGCACCTTCCCCTTGCGTTATGTGGTGTCCTCATTTGTCCAGCTCATCCCAGTCATGACTATCAATGGTGTCAGGTTCCCAAAACCGGAAGAGGGAGCTATGAGCCGGACCCGCACTGTCACACACATGTATTCAGACTCTTTACTCAGTACTTACTTGAAGCATCTTTGGCAGTTATTACAGCTTGGAGATCTCTTGGGTTCAATGCAGCAGGCTTTGCACACCTGAATTTGATGATTTCCAGCCATTGCGGATCCTCTCAGGCTCTGTCAGAATGAATGGTGACCATCAGTGGCCAGCTGTTTTTAGCTCTCTCCAGATGTGTTCAATTGAGTTTAAGTCTTGGCTCTGGGTGGGCCACTTAAGAACATTCCCAGAGTCGCCACTAAGCCACACCTGTATTGTCTTTGCCTTGTGATTAGGGTCACTGTCCTGTTGGAAGATGAACCTCTGGGCCAGCCTGAGGTCCAGAGCACTCTGGAGGAGGTTTTTACTAATGATACCTTGTACTTTTCTCCATTCATCTTTTCCACAATCATGTCTAGTCTTCAAATTCCTGCTGCTGAAAAACAACACTCCCCTAAAGAGTTGTTTGATGGGTGAGTCCATAATCTCAGATGCTGTACTAAACGACACATGGGGTAATAAAGTAAAGTGCATTCTGGACAGCAGCCATTATCAACATAGTCATAAAATGCTCAAGTTACAAATTGGTGATGTGGCACATTTGAAATTAAACAATAAAATAATTTACACTGGCTCATAATTAAATTATTAATATACTGCACACATATATTAATGTCTATGTAGGTTAAAACCTTCCAAAAGAGAACAACTGGAAAAATTAATTTAAAACAAGAAGAATTTTTAACAGGATGTGCCAATTCTTAATAGAGGGATGTTCTGACATGATGGAATGCTGCAGCCCATTTCTTCAAAATGAAAAATCGTAAGTAGGCAAGAATGAATCTCTGAAGGCCTATTGTTGTCTAGCATTTGAAATTCAATCTGTTCTCCCTTCAATATTTGTTTTATATATAATGTATGTTTTGTATTTTTATTGCATATATTTGGGTTATTGAAAAAGCTTTGCACCATGTTTTTCGAAAAGTTGTATTTACAGTACAGATCAGATTTATGATTTGTCAATTTAGTCTCCCTGCTTCCCTTAACGCCTTTACCATCAGTTGCATCGTTTTTGAACCTTTTGTGAAAGTGTTTATATGATCTTTGGAAATCAGGCTTCACACGTTCTATAGTTTATGCCTACATTTTGTAACATTTATTACTAAAATATGAAAAAGTTTCTGTTTTAACAATGTGTTTACACAGATTACTGTAGAAACAGAACACACATGAAATGCATGTGTTCCAAATAACGATCTATTATTTCCACTCTAAAACTCCAGCAGTTCAGTCACTCCCAGATAATGAAACAAGGCATGAGCTGGGAGAACTTAGTGAACATTCTGCGACGGTGGGGGATGGAATAGCTGGCTGCTCGTCTTAATCGCCACATTTAGAAGACAAAAGATGCTGGCGGAGAGGTGAGAACGGTTTTAAGGTGGGCCGCATCTACGAGTTTTTTCATAGACTGTGGTAATTCTAGTGTTAAATATCTTCAGAAAAACAAAAAGTCTGGTTGAGTGCAAAGCCAGTTATATGCCACTTGCTTTACCTCTTTATCACCTGCAAATTGATGACCTCTCCTAGTTTTAATGTGATGTCCTGTACCTGCCAGTAAGCATTATGGACGTAACTCCTTCCTGTATACAGCAATATATGATGGTGGCCAACCCAAGAACTCCATGTTTATCACAATTTCCTGTCAATTTGTGAACATCTTTGCATAATTGTGCACACTACAGTGAGGTAAAACAGTGTCTTCATAGGCCTAGATAGGTGGGAAATGCAGTTCCTCTGCTTTCTACAACTTACAAAAATTCCTCAGCACTTCCTTGTTTTTCTTTGGTGCAAATTCATTGACGCACAGCCATGCTCACAACTCTATAGCAGCTCAATGACAGCAAGTTTAACAGCAACAGAGTACTGAAACACCAGACATTTACAAGCTACCACATGGAAATGGCCTTGAAGAAAAAAAAAAAGTGAAAACCATTCAAAAAGTCCTCATATAACATACTTTAATATTCTCAATACCACTTAATCCAGTTCAGGGATGACCGGGAGAGCCTCACAACAGCCCTGGGTGCAAGGCAAAAATCAACCCTGCACAGGGTCCTAGACCAACACAGGACCAACTCACGCAGGAGCAAATATATAATTGGCAATTAGCCTATCATGCAGGACTATGGGAATGTGGGTGGAAAATTGATGTTCCTGGAGGAAACCACCTAGAAATAGGGAGAAATTGCACACTCCACATATACAACAACTGGGCATCAGATTCAAACCCAGCAGACTGGATGTATAAGTCTACAGCATCAACTACTGCGTCAATGTGCTACCTTATATATACCCCCTGACTAATTATTTATATACTAACTGTGTGTGGTCTTTGGAACAAAAAAACAATCCGAGGACTCCCTAGCAGGTGTCATCTAAGTGGGCCAGGACAGGTCGTATTTTGTCTGAGATGGACGTGTAGTCGAGTGCAGCTGTGGCACTAATTGAGCGATACAGGTTGGAACCTGTCTCAGACAAACGTATGGTAGCTTGTTGTGCGAATGTACTGTACAATGTGCATGAGCCATCTAGTGGCTATGGTCGAGTGTCAGCAGAGCGGACTGCTCCATGCACACACACACACAAACACACATCTTTTGTTTACATACAGTATGCCCAATACCCTACCGGTCCAAAATTTTAGAACAGGTCAGATTTTCCAGTTTTTCTCCAAATTTAATCAGTTGAAATGCAATGAATGACATAAAACAATGAAAATGTAAGCAGTACAACACCAGAGGTGTAAATTTAAACTTTAGGTTAGCAAGAACTGAAAAAAAAGGAAATATCAGATGTGATGTACAGCCGGGTCCCATGCCCGGCAGGGATGCCCCTGCTGCATCTGTTCTGGGGGAGCAACCATGGGCAGCTCAATACCTCCCCCAGGACGCTTGGTGGCAGCCTCCCTGGCGGACGGTGATCCCCCAACCTTTCGCATGGCTCCATGGGAGATGGAGTCTTCCACAGTCTGGTTGGGAGCTCGGATGGCTGCTAGGGGGAGCTGCATGGAGTCAACAGCCCGGCTGGACGAATCTTCAGCCCCACCCGGAAGTGCAATTAGGACCAGGTGGTCAAGCACCTGGAACGCTTCCAGGTGAGCTATTAAAAGGGCCAGCCACCACCACTCGAGAGCCAGAGTCAGGAGGAGGAGGACTAAGCTAGAGGAGGAGTGGTGGTAAAGGAGAAGAGTGTTTTGGTGGTGTTGTAATTGTGCTTTGGGACTGTGTTGGGCTGTGTGGCACGGGGAAGACGTGTCCCACAGTTGAAGAATAATAAAGCCTGTGTTCATTTTGTACGTGCCTCTGCGTCAGTCTGTGCTGGGTTTGGGTGCTATACGGTGTCCAGATTACACAGAATATTACAAATGGGCCTTCTTCAAGAAACTAATAGGTTACAACCTACAGATTTGTGGTCCTGTTTTTTATCTTTACAATATATATTGTGATGGCTATAAAGTTTGGACTGGCATCCCAACTGGGGTGGAGAATGATGTCTTACCTGGGCGGAAGGCCACATGGATGTGCATCCTGGCCAGATGGGTCCAATTCCCTTCTCCAGCTTGTGTGAAGATATAATGCATAGACTGCACAGATGTTACAAGCACAGTTGTTCCCCTAGATTGATAGGTAGCAGTGCTCCTCTGGCATTGTTCCAGTTTGGACACCCACAAGTTTCCATGTGACTTGCAGTTTGGGAAGGCAACCCTGCTCCCCCCAGGCATGTCAGGAAAAGACAAGGGCAATGGAGTGGAGGAGAAAGAAAGAAAGAAAGAAAGAAAGAAAGAAAGAAAGAAAGAAAGAAAGAAAGAAAGAAAGAAAGAAAGAAAGAGAAAAGAAAGAAAGAAAGTCTTGCGTATTGTAGTGTGTTTTTGTCAGGGGCTCCCACCACTTCCTTCATGGGACCCATTTAAAGAGTGATGGCACCAGGAGCTGGCATTTATTGATGAACCCGTTTCTAATGAGAATGGAGATCCTGGAGGAGACACTTGCAACCAAAAGAGCACAGGCTAAAGAAGATCTGACAAAGCCTGGGCATAGTAGGATCACAGATGTCTGATTTCTGTCTTTGGACTTTAATACGCTCTCTATTTTCATTTTTGTTTGTATTAAATTGGGTGCCTGTTCAGACCCCAACCATTTAACAGTTTCCCTCTCGCTTCTTAATTTACAATATATTCATATATACTCTGAAACGCACTTGCATTGAGCCCCTTCTCAGTCAGCAATCCTAACTCAGACATACCACAATAATCAGAGAAGAACGCACACAGATGTAAGATGTAAGGCACTACCCACTGCACACCTCTCTGCTGACCCAATGTATAGAATTCGTAGATTGTCAGGTGCCAGATTTGCCAAATGTCATCAGTTTATTTCTTTCACACCCCTCACTCTGTTGTAGAGCCATTCATCACACCTCATTTCATTTAACTTCACACATGACCCACAATGGCTGGCAGGAATCACCATTTGTTTAGCAAACTATTTTTTATGAGGTGAGCAAAAGGACAGAATGGTGAAGGGCTGGTCAGGGCGACATATCACATCAGTTCTGCTTGTTTAAACTTGTGTTTAAATTTGTTTGGTCCCAAGTGCCTGACTAGACATGGTGGAGAGAGATAATAGGTTAACACATTGTTTGCCAGAATGCATTAAGTTGAAACTCTGATCAGTAGATGAACTTGCATATCAAAAATAACTTTTCAATTAATATTTTGAAATTATTCAATAAAATACATACAGTATAGCACTACAGTTTATGTATTTTGAAGGTGTACTCAGGTGACAACAAGTTGCTGGTTCAAGTGCACTACCCACAAAACACAGGGCAAGATTAACAGATAATAAATGTAAAAAAAGCAGGGGAGGTCCTACATATGCTAATGTGGGGACCAAGGGGCCAATAGGAGGGCAGTAAGCTCTGCTTGTGTGCTGCATGCACAGTAAAATAAAAAGAGAGGCAGTCTGGTTGAAAGCATTCAGTGCTCTTTTATCAGGCTGGGAGTAAAGATGCCTATCCCTCTGGCTGAATAAGAGTGAGCTCAGGATAAATTGTCAGAAGTGGCAACACCTCCAGGCCGCTTGATAATATGTAGTCCAAGAGGAGAACATATAGAGCTGTGCCATCTCTTTAACAGAACCCAACCTTTTAAAAGCTTCCAAGGATGTAGGGGTGCAGGGACACCAAGAACCAGCTATGGAAGTTGCATCATGGTGTTCCTAGAGAAAATGTAGGGCTGTCCCTGATCCAGAGAAGGGTTTAAAACCACTTTACAGCAAGAGGCAGATAGAAGGTGGAGTCAGGTGACAAAGTGTCAGCTAAAGAGAGGAAGAGACAGACAGGCTGAGACAGGAGAAAAGCAGTGTGTTTCTGTGCACCAAGGGGAACATGACTTGGGAAGTCAAGCCCTGAAGGGAAAAATGTTTATCGATTTATTATTTTATTTCCATTTTGTTCATTTTTTCTAGCTTACTGTTACTTTTGGTGTAGAAGACTACCATGGGGGTATCCTTTGTTTGATAATTTATATGTAGTGATCAATAATGGAATGGTAAGCACCATAATAAGAGACATGAAACATTGGATTTTTGGAGGTAAGCCAGCACCAACTTTTAGTTTCTATTCCTGCAATCCCAGTTGTGGTCTCTCCCTCTCCTTCCTTTAGGGCCACTGAAGAACCCATCCAAGCAAGACACCTTTAGGATCCCCACAATCTGTTCTCCTTCTCTCACTGGCCCTCTCTACATCCCCAGCCACATACAAGCCCTTTCGCAGTCTTTGGGCCTTTACAGTCTCTTCTCATTTGTCATGAGGTTTTCTGTTTTTAACAACAAAATGCATATTTAATCAGAATTTGTCTCTTCCTGGTTGAAATAAATTATAATTAATCACCAATTTGAGTATTTTGAAAAACATATCCATGAAGCAAAATGCTGCAAACACATATGTGAACTCTTAGTTTATGAATTCAAAGTGTTGCATTGGGACATCCTGGCTTAATTGCGTTTTCTTTTTATTTAATCGTTTTGTTGGCATTTAAATAGTTTGTAAATATTACTATTGATTATGTTTTCTTTTCTGTATATATTTTCATCCATCCATCCATTTTCCATCCTGCTGAAGCCAAACACAGGGTCACGGCGGTCTGCTGGAGCCAATCCCAGCTAATACAGGGCACAAGGCAGGAACCAATCCCGGGCAGGGTGCCAACCCACCGCAGGACACACACAAACACCAAGCACAGACTAGGGCCAATTTAGAATCACCAATCCACCTAACCTGCATGTCTTTGGACCGTGGGAGGAAACCGGAGCGCCCGGAGGAAACCCACGCAGACAAGGGGAGAACATGCAAACTCCACGCAGGGAGGACCCGGGAAGCGAACCCAGGTCTCCTAACTGCAAGGCAGCAGCGCTACCACTGCGCCACCGTGCCGCCCTCTGTATATATTTTCCAAATTTTAATTATTGTCTGTCTTGGAGAACATTTTGCTTATTATTAGTATATAATTGTTTTATTTTATAGCTAGCAGTATGTACAGTATTTGCTTTTTTGTTATGTGCCCTGCTGTTTCTGTGGACATTGGCTTAAAATTATGGAAAGTCTCTGACAGTTTCCATCCTCCTGACAGGTTCTCCAATCGTAACTTCTGAAGCTCTGTTTGACTGACCATTGGGTTTTTGGTCACCTCCCTGACCAGGGCTCTTCTTGACCGGTTACACAGTTTGGTCATATTTTCAACTTTAGGAAGAGTCTTAGTGGTTCCAAACTTCTTCCATCTCACAGTTATTGAGGCCTCTGTGCTCCTAGAAACACTCAAAAGCTTTAGAAATAGTTTTGTCATCTTGCCCCGTTCAATGCCTCACCATAATTTCATTGTAGATATCTACAGAGATGCGGTGGGTTGGCACCCTGCCCGGGATTGGTTCCTGCCTTGTGCCCTGAGTTGGCTGGGATTGGCTCCAGCACACCCCCGTGACCCTGTGTTCGGATTCAGCGGGTTGGAAAATGTATGGATGGATGGATGGATCTACAGAGACGTCATGGCTTGGTTTTTGTCTTGACCTGCCGTGACATTTAGGACTTTCTATACACAGAATTGTGCCTTTCTGAATGATGTCCAATCAGTTCAGTTTTCCCCAGGTGGACTCCAATCAAGTTGTAGACAGATCTCAAGGAGAATGTAAGCAAACAGGATGAACTTGAGCACAATTTGGAGTGTCACAGCAAAATGTGTGAACACTTAGATGAAAGAAAGATTTCAGTTTTCCTTTCTAATGTCAGGTTTTCACTTTTTTATTATGGGTTATTGAGTGTAGATTGATGGGAAACCTGGCAACCTACCCATTTAAAACTAAATCTACAACACAATAAAGTCTGCAGAAAGTGAAGGCATCAGAATACTTACTTAATTGTGCAATATATATGTGGATCTAAAAAACAAAATAATGAATAAAAGAATCTCTTGTTTAATGATGGGGTCAACTCAAAACCTTTCAAGATAAAACATAGGCTTCTTCTTCTTTCGGCTGCTCCCGTTAGGGGTTGCCACAGCGGATCATCTTCTTCCATATCTTTCTGTCCTCTGCATCTTGCTCTGTTACACCAACCACCTGCATGTCTTCTCTCACCACATCCATAAACCTTCGTTTTTTCTCTTGCCTGGCAGCTCTATCCTTAGCATCCTTCTCACAATATACCCAGCATCTCTCCTCTGCACATGTCCAAACCAACGCAATCTCGCCTCTCTGACTTTGTCTCCCAACCATCCAACTTGAGCTGACTCTCTAATGTCCTCATTTCTAATCCTGTCCATCCTCATCACACCCAGTGCAAACCTTAGCATCTTTAACTCTGCCACCTCCAGCTCTTTCTCCTGCTTTCTGGTCAGTGCCACTGTCTCCAACCCATATAACACAGCTGGTCTCACTACTGTCCTGTAGACCTTCCCTTTCACTCTTGCTGATATCTGTCTGTCTCAAATCACTCCTGACACTCTTCTCCACCCATTCCACCCTGCCTGCAGTCTCTTTTTCACCTCTCTTCCACAATCCCCATTACTCTGTACTGTTGATCCCAAGTATTTAAACTCATCCACCTTTGCCAACTCTACTCCCTGCATCCTCACCATTCCACTGACCTCCCTCTCATTTACACACATGTATTCTGCTTGTTCCTACTGACCTTCATTCCTCTCCTCTCTACAACATATCTCCACATCTCCAGGGTCTCCTCAACCTGCTCCCTACTATCACTACAGATCACAATGTCATCAGCAAACATCATAATCCACGGGGACTCCTGTCTAATCTCGTCTGTCAACCTGTCCATCACCATTGCAAATAAGAAAGGGCTCAGAGCCGATCCCTGTTGTAATCCCACCTCCATCTTGAATGCATCCATCACTCCTATCGCAGACCTCCCCACAGTCACACTTCCTTCGTACATATCCTGTACCACTCTTACATACTTTTCTGCCACTCCCAACTTCCTCGTACAATACCACAACTCCTCTCGAGGCACCCTGTCATATGCTTTCTCCAGGTTCACAAAGATACAATGCAACTCCTATATTCTATATGCAATATGCTATTCAGGGTAAAAGTAAACTAATATTAACATTATTTTGTTCTGCTTAGTCCCAAGCCTAAAATGGACAGAAGCATGCATATGGTACCTGGTTAAGACACAGTAAAAAACGCATTTCAGCAGAGCTTTTGTGAGACTGTACTTAGTGAGAAGTTGGTAATTTAGATGGCATGTATGTGGTGCTACTCAATCATTCGTTTACTGTTGAAGCGAAAAATACACACTTTGAATGAAGGCTCTAGGAGTCAGAGGATAGGCAAACAGAGTAATTAGTTTTATTGCAATAAACAATAATACAGACTCAACCCAATTTGACCAAACTGAGCTGAGCCCCAAACAGGTCAAAAATCATAGTTTATATAATCATTTCTTATCATCTTGACCTCATTTGAAACAATACCTTTGCTGTCTATTCTGACTCCTTACTTCAGCTGGCTTCTCACGGGCCCTTTCTTGGCTACCAATATTGTTCTCAGTTTATCTCTTACTTTCTTTCCTTGCTTTCCTTTTTTCCTAACCATCCTTCAAACAACAGGTGTTCCCCCTGTTCACCCTTCTCTGTCTTTGGGCAGTTTCTGTACGTCATTCTCTTCCTTCCCTGTCTTACTCAATATTGGTGGTTTCGCTCTGAGCTTAACTAAAAACGAAATATGGCAAATGCCTTTATTGAACTTTTTGCTTGGCATATCTAATTCATACTAAGTTTTAATGCATATAGACATTCTTACTAAATTTACATTTATCCATGCCAATATAAGAATTTAAATTTTTGATATTATCAGGCTTTCTGAGTTGGCGGCTGCTGTCTGTCTGATAGCTGAAGAAGATGGCTGCTGCTGATTTGTAGAATAATTTAAGTGATTGATATCTGACATGTTGAAATACTTGCTGGGGATATTTCTGATGGAACATGGGAAAATTCACTTTGGGAGGATGATGTCAATGGCTTCATAGCACTACGTCAGTTAGTTATTGGCATATGAAAATGTAGACAGGGGCTCTCTTGTTCTGTATACTGAATTGCTGTGCGCTAAATCCAGCTGGGTTCTTGGAGTGAGAGGAGATGAGATGCAATACTTGAATATATGCTGTCTGAATTGTCGCCATGTTAACTCAAGTGCAAAAAAGCTGCAAATTTGCTCTGAATATTGTAATAGGTTGATTATCAAATGGCTGGAGTTGGTTCCAGCATTGTGATGGCTGTTAGAAAGACATGCTCCAAACCACTACAACCTGCACTGGAATAAGTAGAGTCAAGGGAAAACTTATTATTACATCAGATCTCAGATTAGAAAGTTTTGGAGACAAGAAGTAAGGCATCTGCTTTGGAATTGCATCTTTTTGTACTTTCCTAGAGTTAGAACTTTGGTAAATCCTCTATTTTGTACAAAATGTTGTTCTGTCTGTTATGAAATCAACTGCTTTCATATGCACTACAGATGTTTGCAATTTTCATGTTAACAAACAGGCTGCTTGGTTGGTGGTTTGCTTCTGAGTACCGCCTGAGAAATGTTGATGCTGGCAACAGGCATTTTAATTAAGAGCAGTTGCCACTTTATTAGCTTCTGGCTGCCCGGTGACACTGGCAAATGCAGAGTGTATGTTGTTCAAATAAACACTTTGCACAGATTTCGCTTTAAAACTTGCATCAAAACATTTAATACTGTGTATGTATCATTAAATAGTAATGCAGCATTTGCTAGGAATGACCAGGCCCATATGGTCTTAGCTCAGTGATATGACTAGAAAACAGTAAATAAATTGGATTAAAAATTAAAATACAAAGTAATCCATTGAAATTTACAAAGTATGCACAGATACTATCAATAATGTATGACTTTCCATCACCCAGTCAGTGTTGTATATGGTGCTCTTCACACTGCAAATATTGTCAATGAAGCTTCATACATTACTTAATAATATTCAGATAATCTGGAGTTTGTTTGAGGTAAGAAATATAAAAATAAGACACCGGTCTGACCAAAACATGATTAAAAACAAAAAGATATATGCTCAAGGTATCACGTCCCAGTGAGCTGAAAGACTTCTGGCCTGTCGCTCTGACGTCACATGTGATGAAGACCATGGAGCGACTGCTGCTTCACCACCTGAGGCCACAGGTCCGCCACGCCCTCGACCCTCTGCAGTTCGCATACCAGGAGAAGGTGGGAGTGGACTATGCCATCATCTATATGCTACACCGATCCCTCTCCCACTTGGACAGAAGCAGTGGTGCTATAAGAATTATGTTTCTGGACTTCTCTAGCGCCTACAACACCATCCAACCTCTGCTGCTTAGTGACAAGCTGACAGAGATAGGAGTAGATTCATACCTGGTGGCATGGATCGTGGACTATCTTAAAGACAGACCTCAGTATGTGCGTCTCAGGAACTGCAGGTCTGACATTGTGGTCAGCAACACGGGAGCACCGCAGGGGACTGTACTTTCTCCGGTCCTGTTCAGCCTATATACATCGGACTTCCAATACAACTCGGAGTCCTGCCACGTGCAAAAGTTCACTGATGACACTGCTATCGTGGGCTGCATCAGGAGTGAGCAGGAGGAGGAGTATAGGAACCTATTCAAGGACTTTGTTAAATGGTGCAACTCAACCACCTACAACTGAACACCAGCAAAATCAAGGAGCTGGTGGTGGATTTTAGGAGGACCAGGCCCATCATGGACCCCGTAACCATCAGAGGTGACTGTGTGCAGAGGGTACAGACCTATAAATACCTGGGAGTGCAGCTGGATGATAAATTGGACTGGACTGCCAATACTGATGCTCAGTGCAAGAGAGGACAGAGCCGACTATACTTCCTTAGAAGGCTGGCGTCTTTCAACATCTGCAATAAGGTGCTGCAGATGTTCTATCAGACAGTCTTCTACGAGGTGGTGTGCTGGGGAGGCAGCATAAAGAAGAGGGATGCCTCGCGCCTGGACAAACTGGTGAGGAAGGCAGGCTCTATTGTAGGCATGGAGCTGGACAGTTTGACATCCATGGCAGAGCGATGGGCGCTGAGCAGACTCCTGTCAATCATGGAGAATCCACTGCATCCACTGAACAGTATCATCTCCAGACAGAGGAGCAGCTTCAGAGACAGACTGCTGTCACCGTCCTGCTCCACTGACAGACTGAGGAGATCGTTCCTCCACCACAATATGCGACTCTTCAGTTCCACTCTTGGGGTAAACGTTAACATTATACAAAGTTACATATCTATTATACCTGCATTGTTATCACTTTTTAATTTAATATTGTTTTTTATCAATATGCTGCCGCTGGAGTATGTGAATTTCCCCTTGGAATAAATAAAGTATCTATCTATCTATCTATCTATCTATCTATCTATCTATCTATCTATCTATCTATCTATCTATCTATCTATCTATCTATCTATCTATCTATCTATCTATCTATCTATCTATCTATCTAGCTATCTATCTAGCTATCTCAAGGCAACTGGCTAAGCTCAGAAAATAGTAGCAACAAGCCAGCCATTGAACCACACACTTCCTGACATATTCAGTTCTATTTTTTAATATATTTTTGCACTGAATGACTATATATGAAAAGAAACATAGACATGTGGTATGTATCATGTTTCATCATGAGATAAACGGCACTCAAATTGGCACTTTCAATATGGTACACTTTGTTGAACAATTACACCTGATAAGCCCCAAACAAATGCAGACTAAAGTTTTTACCAGTTTTTTAGCTTGACTCCACTTACCTGAAGAGGGAAATCTTTCCGGAGACTCAGCTCACTTGGTGTTATGTTATGACATTTTTATTGTCTTGAAACAAGACTTTCTGAACATTCAAAAACAAATTTGTTGTTGGTGTGTGTTAACTCCTCTGCTTCCTAAGTGGTTCTTAACTGGTTTGCTTCAGCCTACATTGTATTGTGAATTTATGGGTTCCTGTGCAGAATAAGCCACAAAAATTAATCACAATGAGCACGAGAGAGGGGGAAACTATCAAACACCAGCTAGTAATGAAAAGAGTCTAAATAAAATATGTACTATCATAGAATGCACAACATAAGCTCAGGGGGGCACAACAGAAAAAAATGAGTTGCTTGACACAAGAAACCAATTAACAGCTAAACAAGTCCCATTACACAAATCCCAAGAATGGTCAAAAGGCAGAGCACAGGGGTCAAAAATCCAGAAAATGAATGATCAAGGGAACTCACCAACCCCAGCACTTTCAATAAACTGCAAGGGATTGTGGGTTTTTCTCAGACTTTATAGAGCTGAGGACAATCCCTTGAAGTGGATGGGCAAGTGTCCCCACCTCTTGAGGGACCACCCAGAAAACACATGGCACATGATTAAAGAAATAATAGACATAAAGAAACTAAATAACCAACAATGTTAACATAGAAAGTAAACAAAACAGACCGACATGCATGAAAAACTTGAATCCTAGCTGGAAAGGAACCCTTGCTGAAACACAACCTACTGGGCCAAAAAGCTTACAAAGTCAATCTATATATATATATATATATAAGCCAAGTCCAAAAATAGAATCAAAATGCCTGACAAGGGATGGATTATCGTAAACACCTGGCTTGAAATGAGATGGGTAACAAAGAATTTCTGTAAAAGGAGGATTTATTTAATGAAACAGAAAAATATAACTAAATGCTCAAAAGAGCAAAAAAGAGGCCAAAAATAAACAAGTTCCAATGCAATATACTAAATTGTAATCTTAAAACAGAAGCAGAAAGAGTCCAAAAAATTTCCAATGAAAATAGCAATATTTACAAAATAATATTCAAACCCCATCACAACACGTTCAATGAACCGCAAGGGACTTCAATTCTTAGCCTTCCTTTTATGCAGCAGTGGGTGGTCCCTAGTAGTGATGCAAGGTGTGGACAGGTATCATAAAGACATTTAAAGAGACAGCCCATAAACAATTCAAAACGTAATAAAAATAGTAATACAGTTAATGTAACCACTAAATGAGAAATGAACAGAACAATATTAATGAAAATAATCCTAATAGTCAGTCAGTCATTTTCCAAACCGCTATATCCTAACACAGGGTCATGGGGGTCTGCTGGAGCCAATCCCAGCCAGCACGGGGTGCAAGGCAGGAACAGATCCCAGGCAAGGCGCCAGCCCAGCACAGGACGCACATACACACACACACACACACACACACACACCAAGCACACACCCACTAGGGACACATTAGGATCGCCAATACACCCAATCTGCATGTCTTTGGACTGTGGGAGGAAACCAGAGCACCCGGAGGAAACCCACACAGACACAGGGAGAACATGCAAACTCCACGCAGGGAGGACCCGGGTAGTGAACCCAGGTCTCCTTACTGCGAGGCAGCAGTGCTACCACTGTGCCACCCATAATCCTAATAAATAATTCAAATTAAAAAATGAATTGACTGCAACATCTTTGAGTTCTATTTATGTTATGTTTTGGAAAATTCCTACACTGCCATTTTATCTTTCATTGCTGCTGTGTGTCAGTTGCTGGGGAGCGACAATCCATTTCTTGAGACCCAGTCCCTGAGGTCATACATATGACGTCATCAATGCAACAATTCATAAGCTGGCACCACACGTACTATGATATCCAAGACTGAAGATACTCTTTAACAAATCTCTTGTATGCATCATTACGAATACTTAGATTTAAGGTTTTGAAATTGTGCTTGTTTTTATTGAATACAACTTTGGTTAACGTCTTGGTTTTGCTGCTCTCTCCAAGTTTGACACCTCACGATTTTTCAGAAATAATTCAGAACTAGTGACTTGCCGTATTCCACCTTTGGTGAAACAGTTGGAAGGCCTGGATGTATTAGAACAATCTAGAGAAGAACAGGCCATTCACCTCAACAAAGCTCATATTGTTCACCATGAGGGACCGCTATGTGGGCCCACCAGCCAAAATGGAGTTCTGTTTGCTAGTTATAGTACTTAGTTACTTACTTAGTATTCACACCAAATGCTCGAATATTCCACATTTTTTACCTGTTAAAAAATGCACATTTACCTTGTGGAATCACATTAGTTATTGGACCACTTTATAACTGTCCCTTTTCATTGACATCTACTTTGGTGGAAAGATGTGGGATAGGAAACTATTGTTATTTCTTATCGTTTTTTTAATGGGAATAAAATCCACTGGTTAACCTCCCGTAAGCTGCTTTTGAAAAAGTATGGTGTCAAATGCAGGAGACTGACACTGTGCTCACAGAAACCAACTCATAGGAAGCACTGGAGATAGTTAGGGGGTTAGGGGGGTTGCACCGCACCTCATGTGTTTCGTCTTTTGTTTCTTTATTTGGATAGACAGTGACCCAGAAGAGCACCTCCAAACCTGCTTCTGACCTTCCGCTGATTCCACCCCTTTCAGTTTCCAAAGAATACCACCCAGAAGACAATAAAAAAGGACCATCAGTTTGCACCAGCGCTTGAAGACAGCACACCAGTATGACTGGATCAGGGAGTGACTTTCATATGTTTTTCATTTCCTTTTGCCGGGTGACTATAAACAGGGTGTCAACTGTAGATTCCCATCTCTCGCTTTTCACAAATGTGTATTCCTATTATTTGTAATAAATTATACTAGTAATATATTCTCATGATTACAATATTATTATTTTTATTATTTGCTTTTAGTGCACTGACATACTGTTTGTACAAAATACTCCTAAATATACTAACCACCAACAACAAAAGACAAAAGGAATCATCAGCAGGGAGATGACTGACATTTCAACTGCAAATAATTTGTAAAAAAAAAAAAAAAAAAAGATTTTCCGCTTGTGGAAATATAAACGCTCTTGACTGGCATGTATGAAATTGTAGAAATCCTTTTTTTATTGCCAAGCGGGCCTTAATCACGGCGGTGTGAAACCTCCCTTGGTGATGAATACAAATCTCCTAATGCTTTTTTAAAACAGAAAAAAAAAGAACTCACCTCAGACACAAAAGTTTTGCTGAAAGCAATCCACATCTTTTTCCAAGTCAAGCAGCAGCAAGTACTCAAATCAAGAGACTGAGGAGATTTTAGAAAAGGCTCCAATCATCCTTTGAAAACAGAGAATAGTGTTGAACTGTGATCAGGTATTCTAAGCGATTATCAAAAAAAAATGTTTTTAAATTACAAACTCAGATCTGCCTGGAGGCCACCAAACTCTTTATTTTCCTCTTCTCCATTGTTTTAAACATGAGGTATAAATTATCTCAGCCAACTACTATGGCGGATGCTATATAAAAATGAATCAATTCCATAGGAACAATTTTTAGTATCTACTCAGCAACTTTACCTTTGAAATCCATTTCAAGTTTGGTGTATATTTAATGTACAATGAAACCTCTTGCAACTTTAAACACCTAACTGGTTGTGGGGGTGATGTTTCTTTTGAAAAATCCTTCCTAATGTTGATTTGATATCATTGGGTTCATGTTGTTCCTGAAACCACTTCAAAGTCGTTATTCATCTTCAACCAATCAGCTTTTTTTTTTTTTTTTTTAAATTTGGATGATAAAAGTAAAACAAAACAAAACACCTTCTTTTTAAATTTGGCATACGCTCATTTCCTAGCATAAAGAGGCAAGGATTTAGTCACTCTGCTTCTGTATCAAATTGGATCTTTGTCAGAGATGAAATTTGGACAGCACAATTCAATCCAAACACAGCTTAAATGTTATTTAAGCATTTAATTATCTTCATCAAACCCATTGTCACGCATGCACTCCAGAGGGTTGCCTTTCAGGCTCATCTAAGGTATGTGGTACCACCCCAGAATGAGAGGGGGCGCTGTCGCTAACGGCCTTAACTCCTTTTATCCTCACAGTGCACTGAAACAGCTGTTTGAGTGCAGCGGCACCAGAGAAGCCCCACCCCTTCCTGTCTGGATGATATAAAGTGAAGAAGGTGGCGTCTCATTTAGAGCTGAGTTCCTAATTGACAGGAACTCCTCCAAAGGCTGACCTACCCAGTAATGCCGCTAGAGGGTAATAGGATGCTACTGCTTGATTTTGTTTGATAGCACCATAGTGTGGCTGTTTGTTTTTGTTTTTTTTTTTGGTTTGCCATCTCACTCCTACACCATTAAACGCATGTCTATAATCTGGACTCAATGACTTTTATTGAATGTGATTGGGCATAAGGACGTCACTCAAAAAGGAACTACGCTTAAAATATCTTGAAGTCCAAAAAAAGTTGTACCACAGGAATAGGAAATCCACACTAAGAAATGGTTTGGTAAAACAGGAAGAAGGTTGAACATTACAGCAGTAAAGTATTGGACTTTGCCACCCTAACCTTGGGATCTTTCAATTGTATTTGAACATAGTTTTCATTATGGGAAATCCATGACAAGCACAGAAATCTAGTAGAAATTCATTGCTTAAATTCAAATCGGGAAGGCTCTTCCAACCAATTACACTCCTCCAGACATTTCCATAATTCCTCAAGTCTTCCAGTCGGGCTATAGAGCCAGTAGTACCCTTCCAACCACCGAGTCCAATGTCCCTAAAAAATGGTTCTTTAAAGCACAGACACAGTCAGAGTTTTACTTCTTAACATAAAGCCTCATTGGGATGACCTTCTCATACACTGAAACAGACTTCAACTGCACGACGTCCATTTCTCTACACCTGCCTCGAGCCACTCTCATTTGCCAATGCCAGAGTAGACAGTAGGCCTTCCTTGATTAAAAAAGTTAGTTCCAGATCCATTGCTAAGTGTAAAGGTAAGTCTGAATATATCTAGCTACTCCCATATGATTTTTCCAGCTTTTTCCCCACAGGAAAACTAACATTCAATATCCCAAGACCCAGTTTCCATTGCTGAAGTGTGACTGGTATTATATCTGGCCCTTCACTTTTCACCAGTGTCTGGTGAACCCACTTTGCCGCTCCATGTATAGTAGTGTTTTCAGACTTAGTCTAACGGGGCTATATGTGCCATCAACCACCAGGCGCTCAATAATAAACATCACTTTCAGGCATGGCTCCTAGTATCCCTATTCTGAATTATTTTTATCTTATACAGAGGGTCCTCGGGTTACGACACAGTTCCGTTCCTACAACAGTGATGTAACCCGAATTTTGGTGTAAGTCGAAACACACCCTAGCCTAAGTCGCTTACCTATCCTAACACATTTGCAAAATCATAATCTAGAACATTAAAACTCAACTAAGCCACAGAAAAAGGATATGGACATAAATATACTGTACTGTACACTGTACTGTAGTAACAGAGAAAAATGACAAAAAATGAGTGTAAAAAAAATTCCTTACATTTATTCCTTCTGATCTCTCTATAATGTCTAATTTCACTTCCATCGTGATGGCTTTCCACTTCTTCGAAGCACTACCATCTGAAGACTCTGACTTCATTTAGTAGCCATGATAAGGACCAAAAAGTCACCAAACAAAGCAACACAAACGGAACACTTCTTCCGCGTGCAACCAAACTAGTTCGCCCACATAGTCTGTAAGTTCAATGCTAACGGCGTAAGCCGAAACACACAAGTCTCAATTTTTTAAGTTTTTATGGGATTGAGTGTTGTAAACTCGAAATGTCGTATATCGAGACGTTGTACCGAGGACCCCCTGTATTTAATTATATAAGTGTCAAATTATAGATTGTTCTTGAAATAACAAAGAAAAGAAACAAGACAAAAAAGAGGATGGTTGCATGATATCCGGAACTGAATATCATTGAGGATCACAGCCACAACTCCTACCACCAACATGCCAAGCTCAGTCATGAAGGGGAAAGTAAATGTGAATATTGTACACAAGATAAGGCTTTTATCTCACTGCAGATGAATGAGTAAGGAGCTCTTTATCTTTATTTAAGGGAAGGTTCAAGTGTTCTATATTCTGCCTCAATTGCAAGGTCTGTCTCAGTCGCAGGTCATGGATCCTCCAAAAGGATAATGACATAAAACACACAGCTAAAAGTGCCCAAGAATGGAACATTGGATTATTCTGAAGTGGCCTTCTATGAGCCCTGATTTGAATCCAATCATACATCTATGGAAACAACTGAAACATGCAGTATAGAGAAAGCCCCATTCAAACCTGAAACAGCTGGAGCAGTTGGCTCGGGCCAACCTGCCTGTGGACAGGTGCAGAAGTCACATGGAGAGCTCCAGGAATCACCTGTTTGCCTCTAAAGGTTGTGCAACAAAATATTAGGCTAAGGGTCCCATCATTTTTGTCCATGACATTTTCATTTGTGTTATTATTTGAAATATTCTATTGAATCAAAACTCTAAAACAAATAGATTTTTGTTTAAATGCAGAATAAATAATGATGGGTGTCAAATACTTTTGTCAGTTTCAAGCTATTTCAGAGACAATCAAGGGTTCTTCTTGCTTCGTGGCGATACCAACAAATTTCTCCATGTCTGTACAATGCTGAAAACAGTTGTAACGAAATGTTTTTAAAATGACCATTCCTTGGGAACTTACAAACATATTTTAATTCAGTTATCTCCTTTTAGAAAGAAAAACTTTGTTTTATAAAATTTGTGAAGTGCTGTATCGGCACGTATCTGCAATAGGAAAGATCATTTGCACATAGAAAACAGAAAACAAAGTTAGACATCCTATATGTTACATTTTTTCTTTTTTCATTGTGAGAGTAACCTTTACTTCTTTATATGTGTCTTCCAGCTTGTGCTACAAAAAGTATGGCAGTCAGACTTTAGAAACCTCATTGCTTATTTTAAATTAATGAATAGTTATTATAATGAATTGGATATACAGAGTATCAAGATTTAATTTACAGTGAAGTTATGAGAAGGCCATGTTAAAGTAATGTGTTTTCAGCAGTTTTTTAAAATGCTCCACTGTATTAGCCCGGCGAATTCCTACTGGCAGGCTATTCCAGATTTTAGGTGCATAACAGCAGAAGGCCGCCTCACCACTTCTTTTAAGTTTTGCTCTTGGAATTCTAAGGAGACACTCAGTTGAGGATCTGAGGTTACGATTTGGAATATAAGACGTCAGACATTCCGATATATAAGATGGGGCAAGATTATTTAAGGCTTTATAAACCATAAGCAGAATTTTAAAGTCAATCCTGAATGACACAGGTAACCAGTGTAGTGACATCAAATCTGGAGAGATGTGCTCGGATTTTCTTTTCCTGGTTAGGATTCTAGCCGCGGCATTCTGCACCAGTTGCAAACGATTTATGTCTTTTTTGGGTAGTCCTGAGAGGAGTGCATTACAGTAATCTAGTCGACTGAAAACAAATGCGTGAACTAATTTCTCAGCATCTTTCAATGATATAAGAGGTCTAACTTTTGCTATGATTCTTAAGTGAAAAAATGCTGTCCTAGTGATCTGATTAATATGCGATTTAAAATTTAGATTACAGTCAACAGTTACCCCTAAGCTTTTTACCTCCGTTTTGACTTTTAATCCTAATGTATCCAGTTTATTTCTAATAGCCTCATTGTATCCATTATTGCCAATCACTAAGATTTCAGTTTTCTCTTTATTTAACTTGAGAAAGTTACTATTTATCCATTCTGAGATACAAGTTAGACATTGTGTTAGTGAATCAAGAGAATCGGGGTCATCAGGTGCAATTGATAAATACAGCTGTGTGTCATCAGCATAGCTGTGGTAGCTCACGTTGTGCCCTGAGATAATCTGACCTAACGGAAGCATGTAGATTGAGAAGAGCAGTGGACCCAGGATAGAGCCTTGTGGAACACCATACCAATAAGAACAGTCAGAAAGAGACAATATCTAAACTATTTATTTAAATACAAATTTATGTCACTCATACATTCAGGAAGATGTTTAAACCAAACTCAGATGATGATGATTATACTAAGTACAGTATATACTAAGTATTTATTATACTAAGTATAATAATACTAGCAAAATACCCGCGCTTCGCAGCGGAGAAGTAGTGTGTTAAAGAGGTTATGTAAACATATATATACACATACATATATACACATACATACACACACACATATACACACATACAGACACATATATATATACACATATATATACATATCTACATATATATCTACATATACACACATATACATATCTACATATATATCTATATATCTACATATATATATATATATATATATATATATATCTATATATATCTATCTATATCTAAATATATATATATATCTATCTATATCTATCTATCTATATCTATCTATATCTATCTATCTCTATATATATACAGTATATATATATCTATATATCTATCTATATATATCTATCTATATCTATCTATATCTATCTATCTATATCTATCTATATCTATATATATATCTATCTATCTATATCTATCTATCTCTATATCTATCTATATATATCTATCTATATCTATCTATATCTATATATCTATCTATCTATATATATCTATCTATCTATATCTATCTATATCTATCTATCTATATCTATCTATATATATCTATATCTATCTATATCTATATATATATCTATCTATATATATCTATCTATATCTATATATATATATATATATATATCTATCTATATATATATATATCTATATATATATATATATCTATATATATATATATATATATATATATATATATATCTATATATATATATATATCTATATCTATCTATAGCAAAATACCCGCGCTTCGCAGCGGAGAAGTAGTGTGTTAAAGAGGTTATGTAAACATATATATATATACATAAACATATATACATATATATACATATCTACATATACACATATCTACATATACATAAACAGTAATCCCTCGCTATATCGCGCTTCGCCTTTCGCGGCTTCACTCCATCGCGGATTTTATATGTAAGCATATTTAAATATATATCGCAGATTTTTTGCTGGTTCGCGTATTTCTGCGGACAATGGATCTTTTAATTTCTGGTACATGCTTCCTCAGTTGGTTTGCCCAGTTGATTTCATACAAGGGACGCTATTGGCAGATGGCTGAGAAGCTACCCAACTTACTTTTCTCTCTCTCTCTCTTGCGCTGACTTTCTCTGATGCTGACGTAGGGGGATCGAGCAGGGGGGCTGTTCGCACACCTAGACGATATGGACGCTCATCTAAAAATGCTGAAAGATTATCTTCACGTTGCTACCTTCTGTGCAGCTGCTTCCTGAAGTGACATGCTGCACGGTGCTTCGCATACTTAAAAGCTCGAAGGGCACGTATTGATTTTTGATTGAAAAACAAACTCTGTCTCTCTCTCTCTCTCTCCCTGCTCCTGACGGAGGGGGTGTGAGCTGCCGCCTTCAACAGCTTTGTGCCGCGGTGCTTCGCATACTTAAAAGCCAAACAGCCCTATTGATTTGTTTGCTTTCCTATCTCTTTCTGACAGCCTGTGCTCCTGATGCGCACTCCTTTGAAGAGGAAGATATGTTTGCATTCTTTTAATTGTGAGACGGAACTGTCATCTCTGTCTTGTCATGGAGCACAGTTTAAACTTTTGAAAAAGAGACAAATGTTTGTTTGCAGTGTTTGAATAACGTTCCTGTCTCTCTACAACCTTCTGTGTTTCTGCGCAAATCTGTGACCCAAGCATGACAATATAAAAATAACCATATAAACATATGGTTTCTACTTCGCGGATTTTCTTATTTCGCGGGTGGCTCTGGAACGCAACCCCCGCGATGGAGGAGGGATTACTGTATATACATATACACATCCACATATACATATATATATATATACATATAAATATAGACATACATATATACATACATACATTCACACACACATATATATATATATATATATATATATATATATATATATATATATATATATATATATACATATCTACTTATTGGCTCCAGTATTTAGGATATAACGGGTTGGATAATGGATGGATGGACATTTGTATGCATAGCCCTATTTGCCCATTTTCGTTTTTTTTCTTTCTTCAGTAATATTTCAGCAAACCCGGAGCTTGTCAGTTCAAATCCTGGTACTGACACCACTGTGTGACCCTGAGGAAGTCACTTCAGGTGCCTGTGCTGCAAAAAACAAAAGTAATGTAACAAATTGTACCTCAGATGTTGCAAGTTGCTGGAATAAAGGCATAAGTAAAATAGATAAATATGTATTATACACATAGGAAGTATTAATTTATTTTCAGTCAAGTCATCTGCAGCAAACCTTTATAAATGAGGGTTTCTCCTTTTTAGATAATGCAAACTGTTTCTTCTTCATTGAGGTTTTCTCTTGGAGAGCTTTTTCCATTTCATTGAAAATTAAAGCAGCAGCTGTCAAAATATGTAGCTTTCTTATTAATTTTTCAACATTGTGTAAAATAACTTTATAAAGTAACATAAAAGGTTTAAATACTCGTTATCCTTTTACACTAAAATATTACTAAAGAGATACAAAAAAAGTAAAATGCATATGTTCTTTTTCTTTAAGGAGATTTAATATTACTGAAGAAAGAAAAAAAAAACTAAAACAGCCAAATGGGGCTATGCATACGAACTGAAAAGGTTTAAATAAAACAAAAATATACACTTTTATTTTTACTTGCTTAACTTGTGGAGGGTGTATCCTGTAGTAAAGCCCTAACTTTTTTTGTGAAAGCCCGTTTCAGTCAATAAGTCTTAAAAAAAGGTGTAAAGATATTGACAATAAGCTACGCAAACCCACCAAGACATGGAATCGTTTAAATCAAGTATCATTACATCTTCCTTTCTTAAAGAGAAGTAAGGCAGTACTTATAAGCTTACATATATATATATATATATATATAGACATACATACATATATATATATATATCTATATCTATATATGTATATCTATATATATCTATATCTCTATATACATCTATATATATATATCTATATCTATATCTATATATATATATACATAAATATATATATATATATATATATATATATATATATATATATATATATATATATATAATCTATATCTAAATCCCCACGAAGTACTGCTTTTAAATTTTTATTAAGAAGAAAAGCTTTTTAAATTGAGGGAAAATATCCCAATAGCAATTTGTTAAGGATCTGTTTTTTTGTGAAGCAGCCTTAACACAGCTTTTCCGCTGTTTTATAAACGAACGCCATATAAGGTCTTCCTTTTTCCTTGCTTCGCCAAGGAAGGAGTCTTTTTATTAAATCCAAGGGTTCTTTGTTTTTTTTTTTTTTTGTTTGTTTATTACAATTGTTATAGTTCTGTTTGTATACGACGTTGTCAGTTCAGCACTCAGGTTGTAATATGACCAAGCTGTGCAAGCTTACTGTTAAGAATGCAACGTATAGTTGTACATGAGAAAAGCAATCTTGCCTCAAATCAATGGCAACCCTTTTGTAGGTCTATGAACTTAATTTAAAGTTTAGGTTTATACGGTGCTTTCTTTCTGAAGTACCTGCACTCATGAATATGTCTGTATGCGTCAGTCGCTCAAATCCCCGCGCTTCGCACCGGCGAAGTACTGCTTTTAAATTTTTATTAAGAAGAAAAGAAAACCTTTTTAAATTGAGAGAAAATATACTAATAACAATTTGTTAAGGATCTGTTTTTTTGTGAAACTGCCTTTACTCGAGTGATCACTTCGAGCTGACTTGCTGGCTAGCCATAAGTGTTACCTGGTAGGTAACCACCCATACAATCAGATTGTGAATCAGACTACGAATGCCGTGAATGTAATTACCCTGATCTACATGCTGTCAAATAAACGAACCACACGCTGTGGCGCAATTTTAGGGGCTTCGCCTGTAGCGCTGACGTCCGAGGTTCGATTCCTGTAAGGGAGTGAAGTGAGTGGGTGGTTACCTACCAGGTAACGCTTATGGTTGGCCAGCAAGTAAGGTAACATCAGCCACGGTGCCTTCAGTTGTGAGAAGCAGATCATAGAATGGATGAAAATAGTTTACTGTCAAATAATGTAAAGAGTACACGACACGTCTTTCCCCCTTATTCTTGGCTGATCAGGCGTACACACTCACTGCACTCGCTTACGGTAATCGAACCTCGGACGTCAGCGCTAGAGGGGCTTCGCAGTGGTGAAGTATTGCTTTTAAATTTTAATTAAGAAGAAAAGAAAACCTTTTTAAATTAAGTCTTAAAAAGAGGTGTAAAGATATTGACAATAAGCTACGCAAACCCACCAAGACATGCAATCGTTTAAATCAAGGCGCGAGTCGAAAAACACCATCCCATAATATTAGTTAACGATTAACACATTTCTATATGTATTGTAAGCATACAATACAACTGATAATATGTTGCGCTTATTTATCTGGTGTACTGACATTTTTGCGCGTTTAACGGCTGAAATCTAACGTGGTTTGTGCCCTTCAGAATGAAAAGAGTTTGCATTTACCTTTTTAATAAAAGGCGAGCTTTTAAGCCTGAGAAATCACCCCGTAAATGCACACGTTTAATTGCACATGTGTTAATATGTATGCTTACACAGTATTAAAAGACACTCAACAATTACACAGTATTAAAAGACAGTCAGCAATTAACGTCATTTACCTTCGTTCCCGCGTTTGACTTGTGCTGTAAATCTCTTCCTCGTTTTCAGTTCACGTGATTACGTAGGAGGCGTAATACGTGATGACGCAATACGTGACTCTGCCTCCTCCATTAGAGTATATGGACAAAAAACAGGTTCCAGTTATGACCATTACGCTTAGAATTTCGAAATGATACCTGCCTAACTTTTGCAAGTAAGCTGTAAGGAATGAGCCTGCCAAATTTCAGCCTTCTACCTACACGGGAAGTTGGAGAATTAGTGATGAGTGAGCCAGTCAAACAGGTTCCAGTTATGACCATTACGCGTAGAATTTCGAAATGAAACCTGCCTAACTTTTGTAAGTAAGCTGTAAGGAATGAGCCTGCCAAATTTCAGCCTTCTACCTACACGAGAAGTTGGAGAATTAGTGATGAGTCAGTCAGGCAGTCAGTCAGTCAGTCAGTGAGTCAGTGAGGGCTTTGCCTTTTATTAGTATAGATACTAAGTATAATAAATAAACAAAAAAGATGTGTATATATATATATATATATATATATATATATATATATATATATATATATATATATATATATATATATGGTATGTGTGTGGTCTCAATGATTATGTATCGGAGATGTTCTTGGATGTGAAGAATATGATATGAAGTCTGCTGCAGATGAGAAGACATTGAGAAGTCTATCAGAACAATTAACTATAGACAACTTAACAAGAAATGCCAAGTGCCTGCCATTCCACTGGAACTGGCTGATGCAACAACTCTGGGGCGGATATCAACTCCAAGGCAGGGCAAAGGTGCTTGGACTAATCTCTTCAGGGCTATACAAAACTGACAGATTATGTTACAAGATAACTGGCTGCACAGTGAATATCGACCTGTAGAGGACACTCAGAGTTGAAATCTGGAAACGGCTGCAGCTGCATAGCGGATCTTTTGTATACCTCTCCAATTCCAATGTGCCCAGCAAAATGTTTTATTTTCTTTAAGTGTATTACCTTTCCAAGTAGTGCAATAGTCCAACCCAAGAGTTTTCAACAATTGTTGCTCCTCTCTTTTCCATTCATTAATAAGAAGGAAATTATAGAAGCAGCTTGAAAGCCTTGTTTATGTGGAGGATTTACGTTTGAGCTTGATTTCAGGAATGTACAACCCCCAGGAGTTTTATATCTTTAAGAAAAGCTGACAGAAGATTATTAAGGTCATTTGTCTGGAAAAAGGAGAAGGGTCTTTCTTTAGTCCTCCAATGGCAGACCCCTCTGTGCCTGTTCATCTGTGACATCATTCAGGGGCCTGCAGCTGGAGGTGTGAAGTCTTGCTCCTAAGCACTGTTCACAATGCAGCAAACATCAGCGTTCAGGGGAAATGTGAATGTGTGTGGGGCCTAGGGCTGACCAACCCCACGTGGGGCCAGTTACGTCAAACGCTGTTACGGGTATTTGTGGACTGTATAAACTTGAGAGAGAATTTAATAAACGTAATGTTAACATGCACCGGATTTTCTCATTACAGCATTCAGCTAAATTTTTGCAAGATAACATTTGGACTTTATCAAAATATAACTGGAGAATATAACTTGACAAATCCACTCGAACGGGATACATGGACTTCAAAAGCGGGACCCCCTTAGGCGCGGGGCCTGGGGCAGTCGCCTCACTTGCCACCCCCAAACACCGCTCTTGCCTGGTGCTGTGGCAAGGTACAATAACACAATGGGTAGTGTTGATCATGTGGGTCCAGCACTGACCTTCTACCTTGTCATTATGGAAGATAAAAATTTATATATTAGCATAAATAGCATATTAGCATAAATAGCCATAAAAGTAATTAACAGCTTCTGAAGCATTAGATTTAACATAAATTAGAATGTCAAGCAAATAAGATATGTCAAGCAAATAGTTAAATAAAAAACATTAGCCATATTGCATTATTTTTAAGCTTGAAGCAGAATTACCAATTTGGGAAAGGAAGGACAGAATAGAAAGAGAATGACGCACAGAAACTGTCGAGGACAGAAGAAGGGAGAATATGGACACCTGTGTTCGAAGGTTAGGAAGCTGAGGAACAATACCAATGACATAATATAGAAAAATGGTCCTGGTAGGCACGTGAGAAGCCAGCTGGGATAGTGAATCAGCAGAAACAGCATAAAGCATTGCTACTAACAAGGTCAAAATGATGTAATGCAAATGATTAAATAAAAACACATGCCATATTTCTTTTTAATTAAAGCTTAACGTTGAGCCACCAAGTATAAACTAGCATGCCAGCCAAGGAAGGGGAAGTGATAAGAAAAAGCCCAAATATGGAAGAAGGAACTTCTGCCCAGCCAAGGCCAATAGAAATGAGCAAAACAGAAAGTAGAGATGAACAATAGACAGTAGAAATACTGGGGGGCCAGCTGCAAGGAAAGTCAGGAGATAATAATGGCTCCCATGAGAACTCGAGGTATCGGCTGGGCAGGTGCAGAGGGGAGTCCGAGAAAACAGCAAATGAGCTAATCTGAGCGAGGTCAGAGTGATAAGAAATGACTATATAAGTTTGGAGTCCTGAACTGTTCGGGGCTCAGCTCAATTTGGCCGTATTGGGTTGAGTCCGTGTTATTATTATTATGGTTATTTTATTGCAATAAAACTATAGACTCTGTTTGCCTATCCGGAGACTCCTAATAGCCTTCATTTCAGGTAAAAAGCCTTCTGGTGACAATTTTTCGCCATGACATCATGCGCATTGAATAGAAAACATATTACAATATTTTTCAACATCTGCTCGAACAGTACCTGAGTGACATGGTGACTGTTTCAAAATTTATCACACAAAGCAAGAATACTAAATCAGAATCAGTACAGCTGTAGATACTAGACATACGTGTATCTTTCTTACTATGGTTATGTTGATGTTTTGTTATTTAGTTGTTTCTGCTTTTTTTTCTGTATTTTTAGAATACTAAACTGTGATGTCACAGTTTACACTGTGCAATATCATGCAATATTTAACTTGAGAGTACTTTTAGATATTAGCTGGTTAAATGCTCATGCAATGTAAGTAGTTTTAAGGAGATTTTCTTACAAATTTAGAAACAGTAAACCATCTTTTATTATTGAAGTTGTACACTCAGTAGTCTCCCTAGCATTGCTCGGGCTATGAAGACCACGCTAAAAGCACTAGTCCTGAGTGTCAATTGGGCAATTGTTCAAATGCATCTTGCATAAGCGTTAGAACTGAGAATCACTCGGGTGGTAAAAGTGCTGTTAGTGCTCCCGTTTTTTGGAGAAATTATGTCTGAGTGCAGGTTTTCTCTATGAAATATCTGTACTTAACCAACAATGAAGTCTTTGATGAGAATACCCATCTAGCACCCAAACTGAAGAAAATTTGGGAGATATACCAGGCCATTGTAGCAAAATTTCGGAGTGTTTACATTCCGGACCGTGATGTCAGCATCGATGAAAGTCTCATGGCTTATAAGGGCAGACTGTCATGAATACAGTACATCACATCAAATAGAGCAAGATTTGGCATAAAGCTTTGGAACATTTGGAATTCGGTTCTGTACACAGGGAAAGGGACAATGTTTGATCTGAAATACAATCAGTACGGCATTGCTACATCATCGCAGTGAGGTGCGCTAGTAGCTTGGCAAAAGGGTAAAGTGCTTGTGCTGAAAGTCTTAGCACTGTACATACACTGTCACTAGGGGTAAAAGTGCTGCATTACCTTCTTTATTTGTTCTGCTTTATTTTCAGTTTTTGATTGGTTTTATTGAAAAAAGTGAATGAAGAAAATATTTTGTATTCATTATATTTAATATTTGACATCTTATAATCTTTGCAGTGGGAACTGAAAGACAATGCATTATTCAAGCAGCATGACCTTAGCCAAAGACAATCGTACCGTTCTCCAACTTCCTCCAGTGAGTCCAGTCTGACTCCCAAGGTTGGACAACCCTTTTTAATCAGTCAGTCATTATCCAACCCACTATATCCTAACATAGGGTCACGGGGGTCTGCTGGAGCCAATCCCAGCCAGGATAGGGTGCAAGGCAGGAACAAATCCTGGGCAGGGTGCAGACACGGGGAGAACATGCAAACTCCACGCAGGGAGGACTTGGGAAGTGAACCCAGGTCTCCTTACTGTGAGGCAGAAGCGCTACCACTGTGCCACCGTGCTGCCCACCCTTTTTAATCAGTTCATGTATTTATCTTTGTAGAGCAAAATCTATTGGAGCAGTTTTGCACAAAACCAATAGACATGTAACATTTAATAACTTCAATGTTTCATTCAAACTAATTCCTTTTTGATTCTCACATAAACACACTGTTGCAGTTGAGGCCCCTATTGACCTCTTGAACCCTCATGTACCACTCCAAACACTGGGTAAAAACCCAATTATTATTTATTTTATAAATAATAATTGCACAAAGCACCCTCCACTGCACACTACTCATACAATCAATAATCAATACTCTATAATAACCAATCCTCCTCTCCCAGACGTGTTGCCACCCTTCCACCTAGCTCAACTTGACGTCTGGGATTTCCCATAGTCCTTTTATAGTCCTTGACCTGGAAGTGTTTCGCCCTCTCTGTCCACGTGACTAGGAACACTTCCAGGTCATATAAAAACTCCACTTCTTTACCCCGGAAGCACGTCATTCCTTCCGGTCCTGTGTTCATGACGCACTTCCGGGTTATAGGGCACGCAGCACTCTGTGAGCCTCCCTGCAGCGACTCCTGGCAGCCCTGACGTTATCCAGCAGGGCTGTGTATTAAAACTCCATAGTCCATGATGCCCTGCTGGAACTCGGGGCATCCCGATGTTGCAGGTAGGGCTCCATCCGGCGGCTTGGAGGTGTTGGCTGGAATAAATGGCCGGCAATCCCTCACAACACACAGATATTACCACAATAATTCAGAGATGCCCAAATTGTATTGATTTGTTGAAACATCAAAACAGGGTATCAAAAATATTTCCTGCACAATATATATAAAATGAGAGAGAAAAGTGTAGATAGGCTGATAGAGAGAGTGCACTCTTACATAAATTAGGCAGTTAGAATCCCAATGGGCCAATGTACCATAAGGAGCTCTTCTTTATCTTTACTAGCTGAAAGAGTGATTTAGAATCCAAAGACCTCAAATTCAAGTCCATCTTCTGCAGTCTCAAGAAGGATGACCAACTTAGGCATGATTGCCATCCTGAGTTGATAACTTAGCAATGATACATGGTGCTGTGCACCACATTTGGCAAGCCTGAGATGGATAGAAAGAGCCTGCTGCTACATTAGAGGCACCCTCATCGTTAGAATCCCATTTGCCAACTATACCAAAAGGAGCTCTCATTTCACTCCATGGGCTGAAAGGGTGATCTGTAATTCAAAGACCCAAAGTTTGAGTCTTGGTGCTGGCAGCTTATGGAAGATGAGCAGTTAAGAGGGATTCATCACTCTGAGAAAACTCCTCAGCAGAGACAACATGCCTATGCTATTCATAGGCAAAATGAAAAAAAAAAAAAACATACATTTTGGATGTTAAAGTAGACAAAGAGTAAAGGCTTATTCGGTTTCTTATTTATAAATAGACTGAAAAATAAATCACTATATAGTATGTATTTCCAAGTGTCAGGAACAACCTACAAAAATAGAAAAGAAGGCAGTCATGTTAAGCAGACAGTTCAAGATAAACCTGAAGTCACATTGAAAATTCAGTACCATATACAGAAAGGAATAAATAGAGCAGTACAGCAGAGCAAACATAACCTTTGGGTGGTAGTTGGTAAGGATTACATAGAAAAATGAATGTCACAGAGTGAAAATGATTTCATAAAGGTTTAAGCCTAATCAAAAGAAAGGCAGTTCTTCAAGTTGAATGATGTGGCAACTGACAAGAAGGCAAAATGGTGACGAATAAAGAAGGCAGAGTCACCGTAGACCTAGAAAAAGAAAAAAACTGGAATTCGATGATTTCAGTTACTACACAAATACGTTATTGTACTATAATGCTGGCACACCATGCTGACACAATAGACAAGTATTATTATATTCTTCTACTATTCCATCATCTTCTCTGCTGTGCCTGAATTTTTTTGATAGCAGTAAAACACACACATTCTGCTGGCATGCATAGTATACGAGTCTGCCAGAAACTGGTGACTTAAAAGAATGGGATTCCATTATGTTGGTAAAACTCATGTTTGCATAATTCCTGTCTGTATGAAGACCTCTTCTATTGCATTACGACATAACAGAAATAAAAAGAAATCATGGATTTGTTAAAATGTTTACTGTACATACTGCAGTTGTTCTGGCTCCAATTCCTGAAATGCACATTTTATTAGTAGTATGTGTTTTTTACGACCTTGGTGCCAACAATGACATTTTGAATAACATTGGTATAGACACAACTATTTAAATTAAGCTTAACCATGTTAAGTGAATAAGAAGTTGGATCGAAAAAATATTTTTGCCGAGCACAGATTCAGACAAGCAGCCTTATAATGTCGGAAGCTCTTCCTGTTCTCTCTAAATCTCATCCATACATGCAACACCAAACTTGTTTTAGAATGTTACATTTGTCCGTGTGATAAAGTTATTTACCTCACACCCTCCTTTCACAATATCTACATAGAGAGAATGATTTTGCATCTTTAAACATACTGGCTTCAAACAACTTACAATTAAAATAAAGGCATGTGCTAGACACATCAAATTTTTTTAAGATACTTCAGCAACACTATTTAGAATGCATGGCTTGTGACATTACAAACAAGAAGATATAAAGGTCAGCTCCATGCACTTTCTGGTTATCCAAGAATGGGCATAATATGCTAAAAGAATTAGTGATCTCTGTGTATTGATATCTGTAGTGAATCAACCCTTTGCTTCTGCTCAAATTGTATTTAGCAATTTGCTTTGGATGATTCACTTTCTGGTATTCACAGTTTTGACTGTTGCAAGGCATTTGACAGCATTTCATCTCCTGATCCCTTTAGCACAAGTAACTACCATATTTTCTTATCTTGTGTCGAACAAAGTCTTGAATGAGGCACATTACCTGCATTGTGAAGGAGTGTCAGTTACGGCACTATGGCCATATAGTGTGATTCCCCGAGGGTGATCCGGCTTGCAGGATCCTCAAGCGGCCAGACCAGGCTAAGGGGATGCCTATGTAACACCTGGCTGTGACAAATAAATGGTGATTTCTAGAGGGTGGGACTGGACCATGTGTCTGCCTGGAGTGTTATCAACCGGGATCCTGCAGTGTTTCTGTACCAGTGCATGCTCCCCGACCTGACCTGACCTTTCCTGCAGGACCAGGAAACCAGGAAGCATTTATTTACAAAGATAGTGGTAAGAATATGGAACAAATGAGTTTTGAGTCACACAACTAAAGCAGAAAGTTGGTCAAGTTTTAAAAAATATGTGAACCGACAACTGTTAAAAAACCCCAGTCTTTAAATCAGTGGACGAATAGTTAAAAGATCAAAGCACACTAATTCCAATGCCAATCGCCACTCTGTTAACCCTAAGAACACGGATTTAAAGAATCCACTTGCTTTGGTATAATGCAGTGTCGAGAGGGATCTCCAATTACATATGTGTGCTTGTGTGTTTTTTCCTCCTCCCGTTACATGCATACACTGCCGGTGATCAGCTGTCCGCTTCATTTCCAGAGATCAAGACTTTCTTTTTTTTTTTATTTCAGGCATCGGAACTTTGGAGCTCATAGCATTTACAGCAGCAATAACATGTTATCATTCAACATATTTGTGCTTTTTGCTGACACTCGCGTTTAGGCCACCAACAAGAAATGTTCCTTGTGAGTTTCTGATTTAGAGAGGAGAACTTGATTCTAAAAGTACTGGATGCATCATGGAGGAGGATGCTGTACCAGACAATGAAGGTCTGAAATGTCATGATTGTATATTTATGAGGTTGATTAGCATGGTCCAAATATGGTTATTTTAGGGTGTAACAGGGGCAATGTTTTGAGGCACATTCACAAATGCACATTTACTGTATAAGATGATTGTGATTTCTAAAGGGTAACTTGTGTAGAATCTGTGGTGGGTTGGCACCCTGCCCGGGATTGGTTCCTGCCTTGTGCCCTGTGTTGGCTGGGATTGGCTCCAGCAGACCCCCGTGACCCTGTGTTCGGATTTAGCGGGTTGGACAATGGATGGATGGATGGAACTTGCGTAGAATTGTGCGTACGCCAGGTTTCATCATTTTTTTGCACTAATTTTCCTGATTTTTGAAGTACACATATTTTCACGCCCAAAATCATGCAAAGTTTTATAAATGAGGCTGTTAGTCACAATAAAAGATCCAAAGGACAGACAGAGATGACACAGTCTGATAGTAGAAACTGGCTGTCACCATCAAACATGGCAGGAGAGACTTTGTGAGCAGTGTGGCTTTAGAGAGGTGGAAGACAAAGAGCACTTCCTACAGTACTGTGATGCCCCAAATACAGGGTAGTGAGGGACTTCAGCATCATCACATTGTCAGAGCAATCCCAGGATTCCCAGCCCTGGGCAACATAAGCAAACTGGACATTATTCTGGGGGGGGATACCCAGACAGCAGAGAAAACAGCCAGTTACATTACTGCCAGTCAGAGATGAGGAGAAGAAAACTAAAATTGTATGAATTGCATTATTGTTGTCTTCTGCACTTCTTGTTATCTTTCATTTCCTTATCTTTATAGTCTTATTCTTGTTAGCACTATAACTGTTTCTGCTTTGACAAAACATTTTGATACTTCTCATACCAATAAAGCTACTTTGAAATAAATTGAATTTAATTGAGGTCATGCACTGGGCTTCTGGACTCGCTGTTTATAGCAGGTTGGGGGTGGCTTGACAATTTAGGGGAAACTTTGAGAATTGATGGTGTTCTTTTGAATTGAAATAAGCTCTTAGAGGTGGATTGAGTATCTAAAGAGGATACTACCAAACCAGGCACCTCACAGGGGAAGTATATTAAGTACAGTCCCATGAGAGGAGACCCAGGGCCTGACACAAAACACACCGGAAAGTTTATATAATATGCCAGCGAGTTAGTCTGGGAATTCTCTACTTGGAGCTGAGCTGGAGAATATTGCCAAGGAAAGGGACTACAGCACTCACCAGAAAAATTAAATATTTGCACTTATGAAGGGAATTAGAAGAGCAGATATTGCTTGTAAGCTTTAAATTAGTTATTTAACAACAACAAAGGAGCACAAATCGAAACGTGTTAAGGGTAAATATATAAACTTTTGAAAGTTTTCAAACAGAACCATTCATACCTCAAATAAATTACTAAGTTCTGCGCCACCATCGCCTGATCAAACCATATAGTCCCTAGACTGATGGATTGAAGGCCAAAGGTCCACATGATCGTCTAATTCTTCCGGCCTGAAAACCATGAGGACTGATTGAGATCATTGATGTTAGCTAGAATGCCCAGTCACGGCTGGGTGGTCCCGTGGCCTTGGAATCCCTGCAGATTTTGACTTTTTTCTCCAGCCCTCTGGATTTTTTTTTTTTTTGTTTTTTCTGTCCTCCCGACTATCGGACCTTACTTCATTCTTTTTTAATTAGTAATGCCTAATCTTATTTTAAAATTTTTTATAAACTTTTCTTTCTTCATCTTGTAAAGCACTTTGAGCTACCTCATTTGTATGAAAATGTGCTATAGAAATAAATTTTGTTGTTGTAAGTTGTAACAAACAGCTTCTAAGCTATTAAGAAACCCTGCTACCATTAAGACTCAGATTTCCTAAGCTTTTATTTGTGTCTTGGTATTTCGGTTAAACCATGTAAAAGCTAAACTACAACATGTTTTTAATCAAGCCAGCTCATCACTGGGATAGATAGATAGATAGATAGATAGATAGATAGATAGATAGATAGATAGATAGATAGATAGATAGATAGATAGATAGATAGATAGATACTTTATTAATCCCCAAGGGGAAATTCACATACTCCAGCAGCAGCATACTGATAAAGAACAATATTAAATTAAGGAGTGATAACAATGCAGGTATAACAGACAGTAACTTTGTATAATGTTAACGTTTACCCCCCCGGGTGGAACTGAAGAGTTGCATAGTGTGGGGGAGGAACTGTCAGTGGAGCAGGACGGTGACAGCAGTCTGTCGCTGAAGCTGCTCCTCTGTCTGGAGATGATACTGTTCAGTGGATGCAATGGATTGTCCATGATTGATAGGAGCCTGCTCAGTGCCCGTCGCTCTACCACAGATGTCAAACTGTCCAGCTCTGTGTCTACAATAGAGCTTGCCCTCCTCACAGTTTGTCCAGGCAAGAGGCGTCCTTCTTCTTTATGCTGCTTCCCCAGCACACCACCGCGTAGAAGAGGGCGCTCGCCACAACCGTCTGATAGAACATCTGCAGCATCTTATTGCAGATGTTGAAGGACGCCAGCCTTCTAAGGAGGTATAGTCGGCTCTGTCCTTTCTTGCACAGAGCATCAGTATTGGCAGTCCAGTCCAATTTATCATCCAGCTGCACTCCCAGGTATTTATAGGTTTGCACCCTCTGCACACAGTCACCTCTGATGATCATGGGGTCCATGAGGGGCCTGGTCCTCCTAAAATCCACCACCAGCTCCTTGGTTTTGCTGGTGTTCAAGTATAGGTGGTTTGAGTTCCACCATTTAACAAAGTCCTTGATTAGGTTCCTATACTCCTCCTCCTGCCCACTCCTGATGCAGCCCACAATAGCAGTGTCGTCAGCGAACATTTGCACATGGCAGGACTCCAAGTTGTATTGGAAGACCGATGTATATAGGCTGAACAGGACCGGAGAAAGCACAGTCCCCTGCGGCGCTCCTGTGCTGCTGACCACAATGTCAGACCTGCAGTTCCCGAGACGCACAAACTGAGGTCTGTCTGTCTAAAGTCCATCCATCCATCCATTATCCAACCCGCTATATTTTAACTACAGGGTCATGGGGGTCTGCTAGAGCCAATCCCAGCCAACACAGGGGGCAAGGCAGGACTGGTCTAAAGTAAACTTTATAAATATGAGTATAAATCTCAGACATATTAACAAGAGAAACAAGTAAATTAAAAGAGTAATTGCAAAGCAAACCCATTACATCAAACATCCATAGAAAATGCCTCAATTAGGTCCTTATATTTTTTGTGGTTGAATTAATCCATGCCAACACTGGATGGTTATTGAACAGAAAGCCATAAAGATACCTAAGTTGAAGAAAATTTACAAGATAAACCTTTGTAAGTTTTAAGGCAAATGTCTTCAGATCAAAGTCAATTTTAATCACAATTCGAGCGGATTGGTGGCTCCGAGGCTAGGGATCTGCACCAGCAATCAGAAGGTTGCTGGTTCAAATCCCATAAATGCCAGAAGTGACTCTACTCCATTGGGCCCTTGAGCAATGCCTTCACCTGCAATTGCTCCGTCCTGGGTGTGATGTTAATCTGCATCCAGCCCAGCAAGCAGGTCCTCCAACCTGCAGGGAAAACTTGGGGGTTGGTGGCTGGATTGGCACTCCAGCCACTGCAATAAACCTCACACTGTTCCAGTGTGGTGCTGAGGTGTCACTCATTCCACGGCTGATCTCAATCCAGGTGCTTTGCCGTGTGGTGGGTGTAGCAATGCGCTGTAATCAGCGCACACTCCCAACCCAACCTTCTTCTTGTCATCCTTAACACACTTTTTTTTTCCTGACATCGATCTTGCCATCACCTCAGGCTTGGTCTCTTCATCCTTGTTTTTATCTCACTGCTGGAGCCACCACCTTATCTCTTCTGAACGAGTCATGGAGGCCCCATACAAAGTATACACATGCTTTAAACAATAATGTTTAAATTCAGACAAGAAAAAACAATCAATCATACATTTGGTAGACTTGATAGTAGTCTATTAAAGAACAGCATGCATGAGAGTACTTTTGGCACCTTCAGACTCAGCTTGATGTTATTTTGGAGGAATTACAATAGGTGAATAGGACTGATGAAATGTGTTACTCTGTTCACCCTGTTGATAAAAATTGTTCAAAATAAATTAGAAAAGTATCGGTCTTCTATGAATGGGAGGTGAGTTACTGCCTCAAGTATAGAAGTTTTAGTACCACAGGGTCTTGTTCATGAGTGAAGGGTGTAAAAGAGAGCACTATATAGCGCCCGACCCGGCACAGACTCAGGCAGAGGCACGTACTTAAATAAAACACGTTTTATTATTTCTTCAGCCGTGGGGCACGCCTTCCCCGTGTCCCACAGGCCCAACACAGTCCCAAATACACTCACAATTACTCTCTCTATCCACCTCAGCACCACCACTCCTCCTCCTCAGGCTTAGTCCTCCTTAGTCTGGCTCTCGAGTGATGGTGGCTGGCCCTTTTTATACCCCACCCAGAAGCGGCTCAGGTGCTTGGCCACCTGGACCTAATTGCCCTTCCGGGTGGGGCTGAAGATATGACCAGCCAGGCTGCTGACTCCATGCAGCTCCCCCTGGCAGCCATCCAAGCCCCCAACCAGGCTGTGGAGGACTCCATGTCCCATGGAGCCATGCGCCAGGCTGGGGAATCATCATCCGCCAGGGAGGCTGCCACCAAGCATCCCGGGGGAGGTATTGAGCTGCCCGTGGTGGCTCCCCCGGAACAGATGCAGCAGAGGCGTCCCTGCCGGGCATGGAACCCGGCTGTCCTTTACAAGGGAAAAGGGATGTTGAGACCGACAGATAGATTGGGACAGCAAGCGCATTTAGGCAGTCACTATACTGATCTGTTGTGGTGAAGAACGAACTGAATCAGATGGTGAAGTTCTTGATTTACCAATCAATCTACATCCCTACCCTCACCTGTGGATAATGATAGAAAGAATGAGATCGTTGGTATAAGTGGCCGAAGTCAGCTTTCGCTGCAGGGTGCCTGGGTTCTCCCTTAGAGATAGGGTGAGAAGTGTACATATCCAGTAGGGGCTCAGAGTACAGCTGCTGACCCTCCGCATCGAGCGGACGCAACTGAGGTGTTTTGGGAACCTGATATGGATGCCTTCCTGTGGATGGTTTTATGGCCACGGCCAACTGGTAGCAGACCCTGGGGAAGACCCAGGGTTTGTTGGAAGGATTATATCTCCCAGGTAGCCTGGAAATGCCTCAGGATCCCACAGTATGAGTTGGCAAGTGTGGTTAGGGAACAGGACATTTAGGCCTCATTGCTAAACTTGTTTCCCCTGCGAAACCGATCTCGGATAAGCAGTGGAAAACAAATGGAAAAAAACAATTAAAAAGTCAGCGGCTATAATAACGATTCACTTTAATCTTGCTATTCTATTAGTGCTTTTTAATATAATTTGCTCCTATGTATAACCCAGGCTTTACTCTAAAATGTGATGTCAAAATGACAAAGCATTCTAAATATCACTACATGTTTTACATCCCTTTCATTTATTAACATTAAGGAAACCATATAAAACTTTAATTCTCTTCAACTTTCTGACTACCAAGTTTATTTCCTCTTCACAGTGTATTCTAGAAGAAAAAAAATCCCTTGTCAAAACAATCTTTTTAGCCCCATTTTCCTTTCTCAGCATGTAGTCCCTAAGATTTGTATTTGTTTGTCTAGCTTTTGACACTTTGGCAACAGCATAGCCTTCCCAGGAAAGACCTTACCGTATGTTGAATAGCTGCAGTGTGCCATTCTTTAAACCTCAGCAGAAATCTATTACTTTGAAGATACTGTCATGTTACAATAGATTATTTTGTTTCTCTAGAAAGGCTAGTGAGGAAAATTGCAAAGAGCATACACTGCAAACCTAAAAGATGACTGACAGGCCAGTCAGATTTTATGTTCAGCTGCAGAATGTGAATCTAAAATTATCTTATTCAGTTCACATAATGCCTCTGCATCAAAGGTCTCTACATTTGGCTGTATGTATATGAAGGTATTTATACAACTTTGTATTTGTACACGTGGTGACAATATCAGAAGCAATCTGATGAATACTGCTGTTGTCTGCAGATCTCCGACATGCACTCTTCCCAAATAACAAGCACCAAGCTGATTAATGTGCTTATGAACTTACATCTGAACTTGCTAAACAAACACTTTTAAACATCCCTTAAAGAACGAACCTTTACTTTACTGATGAGTCAAAGTATGTGGCCTGATGCACTGGGAGTTTGCTTTGTTTTTGATTTAATTTATTAGAGCTATTCTCCAGTCTGTAAAGCTTATTCATTTTTGCATTATTTATAAGTGTTTAAATTAAGCATTAATTAAAAGTACACACTGTATTGATTCTGACCTAATGCCTTATTGTATATACAGTACAGTACTGTATGGGTAGCCAGACTGACTCCACAAATAAGGTATCAAGGGAAAATCTTCCCACTCGCCATAATAACCTGGCATCCGTCAATATTTTTCTTGCAAAAAGAAGCTGCAGCCTCGCTGTTTTTTGTTGGTAAATTCCTGACCCTCACACCCCATGTGAACCCAAGGTGATGTTCCCAGTTGGCTCCACAGCAATGCTACTTGCTATTGTATGTTAACAGAATTCTTTTTAGCAAAATACAAATGTAAAAAAAAAAAACACCAATGACCCTGTCTTCACTACATGACTTAAATAAATCTATGTACCAGATGAAGTCCTTTAAGGTCTTGTTGTGCACTCATTATCTATGTTTACTGCGTATAATGTGATACAAAATTGAACTTATTTGACATTGTTAAGCAACCCGGTGACTGATGCTGGCTCCTATTCACAATAACGGGGTGATATGGGCATGGACTGTGATGGAATATGAATAATTATGTGTGGTATGATTCCTGTATCTTATGCATGTATTGATTAGAAACATGATGAATAATGATAAAAGTATGTACTACAGGAAAATTTAGGATTAAATGCACTTCATCAGCCCCTCTGCTACATTATAACCAAAAGGTTGCGGGTTCGAATCTGGGTGCTCGTTATTTTGAGTAGAGAGCTATTATTATTATTATTACTATAATATAATTAAAACACACATTTGATTTGAGTCTGAAACACCCGTTGTAAATATTAGCTACTTGTAAAAGTTAGTGGTTTTTATTTTATTATTCAGTTTTATTCTGTTAGTGATGTTCACATGGTACAATGAACTTGCCTCTCCCTCTCTCTGTTTTTCACAAGAGCAGCGATGACCACAGTTGGTGCTGTGGTTGATGCCTGCTCAGAACTATTTGTTGCAGCGGCAATAAAAGATACAATGCCCTGTGACCGCTATCAGACTATTATGCAGCATTTGCACTTTGACAACAAAGACACCCGTGCAGAATGTGTAAAAAATGACAGATTTGCATGTGCATGTAAAATGCTACTCCATATTTAGGAAAAGATCCCAGTGGTCCCACTGGAGAAAGACTTTCCAAGACTGTGGACATAAAACTGTTTCTGGACAAAGGCAGAACCGTAACAACAGACAACTTCTTCACGTTGCCTTTGCTGGCTAATAAATCTGCTGCAATGCAACACAACTCTGATTGGCACCATAAAGTGGGATGGGAACTTCCACCTGCAGCTAAACTCACTTCAGTACATGTGCAATTCTCCACGCTAGTGTTTAGATTTGGCAGTGTCATGCTGCCATTATATTTATTATATTACAGCTCTCTGAGCATTTTGGAATACTAAAATGTATACTTCATATAATTTTAATGATGAAATGCATTAAAGTATGTATTAAACATGGGGGCACAGTGGTAGTGATGAGCTGGTGCCCTGTCCAGGGACTGTTCCTGCCTCCCGCAAGATGCTTGCTGGGACATGCATGACCCTCGATGAAATAATTTAATGCAGCAGTACTGTGTCTGTCAAACGTACCAACCCCCAATTCCTGTCCTTCCATTTTCTTTACCAATTGCCACATAATAAGCTCTGTAATAAATGTCAAACCAGCTATAAGCTTAGAATGCCGATTCATCAAAATTTTTAAAGAACATTGAAAAATGTTTAATTATGCCATCCATTTATCTATTCAGGGTCGAGCCAGTCCCAATAAGCATACAGCTCGAGGCAGGAACAATCCCCGGACGGGGTGCCAGCTCATCACTACCGCTGCCCACCATGCCCCTGCATGTTTAATTGTTAACAGTATACCTTATTTAAATAAAGTTAACAATTTATCTATATAATGTAATATACATACTTTAATGCATTTCATCTTAATTCTAACATTCTAACAGTTTACAGTTCCAAGAGGATAGTGCTTAGAAATCTAAATCGACTTGGAAGCCAGTCATCGTCATCTGTAAATATGTGTTCTCTTCTATTGAATTGAATAGAATTCCTTTATTGTTATTGTATAGTACAATGAGATTCAATATGCAAATCCTACATAAACTTATTTTCCTATAAAATGATAAAATAACAATAATAATAATAATTCAATAAAAAACAATGACAAATATAGGATATGAAAGCATAAGTACAATATAAATGTACATATAGTGCAAATGATTCATAAAGTGGCTCAGGTTGTGCAATATTAAAGTTGCAGTGCAAGTTTACAGTGCTGTAATTGTAATTATAAGTACAAACAGTTGTACCCAGAGCACTTGATGGACTGACTGAGTGCATTTAAAGCTCTTGGGATGAAACTGTTTCTGAGTCTCAAGGTCTATGCTGGAAAGGCGCTGAAGCATTTGCAAGATTGAAGAATTTCAGATAGACTGTGTACATGGCTGAGGGGAATTCATGCAGATGCTGGGGGCTTACCTGAGGCAGCATGTGCTATAAATATTCTCCAGGGTTAGAAACTGTATGCTGATAATCCTTTGCGCTCTTGACACAACCCGTCATAGAGCTTTATGATCAGCTGTTGTACAGCTGTGATTCCACACTCAGATACAATGGGTTGAAATACTTTGAGTGATGCACTGAGAGTAACAACAGTCCTGAGCAGAATTATTTAATGGGGAAGGGTGACTACTCTTTACAATGCCTTATTGACCCACAAATGCCAAAAGGAAGTGTGAAATAGACATAACTACAGGGCAAATCAACATTGTGGTTTCCACCCAAGCCATTGCATTTAGGGGGCTTGCCAGAAACACTGACCGGCTCATGGCATAACGTAAGAAGGCTTACTGTCTGAACACTAGGCACACTGGGCATCTAGTCTTCGACAAGGAGCACTGCTACCCATGCAGGTTGTATTTGGGGTAAATGCCACACCCATATATAATCACTTTGCAGCTTTAGGCACAATTTAGGACTTAAGTACATTTAGACTTATAATGGGTAAATAAAGTTGCACCTAGTCTGCTGCTTGATTGCTGTACATTCTGGTAACTGTCTCAGAGTAAGTTAATGGTAAATGACGCAATGTCAGTGAAAGATACTGCAGCCTGAAACCTGACTAACAGACAAACACAAAGAAATCAGGGTTATTATAAGTGAGGTCTCTCTGTGACAATAGGGGGTAATATGAATTTCATGATGTTGTGTTTCCCCCATCGCCTTCTTTGACATTTGCATGAAAACACTGCCCTCCAATCACACCATGTGGCATTTCCATATCATGTTACATGCAACAGTATCCTATGCCCCTCCTTTTTATTGTAATATCTTGCTCTGCCTGTATCAAAGAGCATTTCCTTTTCTTTGTGGTATTAACTTTTGCAGGCTCTCCCACTCTGAGCTTGACAGGCTTGTTCCATTTCAATAATTAAATTGTTGTGATTTGTTCTCTCATTTATTTTCTCCATTATTGCCTATTTTTTAGTGAATTTGCTCAGTTTGTTGTTGCTTTCATTTTTTTAGTACATGTAATCTTCTGTGTTGAAAAAGTTATTGCTCTCCCAGTGAATTGAACCTAATTAAAGACATAACTCTGGTTAGCTGTTAAGACACTATAGCAGCATCTGAAGATCAAGTGAGTTAAAGCAGTTCTGCAAAGAGCAGTGGGGAAAGTTCCTAAGCAACATCGTAAGAGGCTGACAAAAAAGCACAGCAAATCTCCAGTTGCTCTTATTGTTTCCAAAAGGGACAGAACTACGGTTATGTCCAAGGAGAGATCATTTTTCACACATAAATTAGATAATGCACAGTTCTTATTAGCACTTTGAACGCAAGGTACAAGTTAAGTCATACCTCATTGAGCCTGTTAAGACACAGATTGCTGGCAATCTTTGCTGCCACATCTCAGTTGCCTACTACAGCACTGCCCTCTAGTGGTTAGCTGTAGAATTTTTTGTCTTGTGGCCACAGCTTGCAAAAAATAGCACAATAAACAGACGGTCTGTAGTTATGTTGACATGTAAAAGGTAAATAGCTGCTGATGGTTTGAAACAACCAGATTTGTTGTAAGATTAATAGATTAATATTTTGATTATAATGAGAGTGATTAAGACAATAAATTGAATGTGCACCCAGAAGGTGTTTCTTCATCACAACCAATGTTCCCTCTAAGGAGTAGCATATAGTGAGCAAAAAACATTGTTTATGAGCGACATTTTGCTTAAGCCAAAAATTTATGAGCACCAACTCCGACGGTCGGAGTGAGCGATCGTGCGATAAGTATGAGCGACGCCGTCGGTATGAGCGATCGTGCGGGAAGTATGAGCGACGCTCTGAATTCATGTGAGTGATTGCTCACGTGCTCAGCTTAGAGGGAACATTGATCACAACTGTCAGGCCAGAACTACATGGACAGTCTGCCACCCACCGAGCACAAACAGTCACCAACTACAAATGTGTTGTGTGCAACAAGCATGGTCAGTGCAAAGAAATGTGTTATATTTTCACCACATGTGTTTCTAAGCCTGCACTTTGTGAGCTGCCATGTTTCTAGGCCTATCATTCAAATGGAGACTTTTAGTCATGTTGCTGGTAAAAATAAAGTAATTAACAGTTTCTTTACATTTTTGACAAAGTTAATTTTGATAATAAAACTCTTGCTTTCTAATACATTTCTTTGCATGTTTTATGACTTTTGATAGAGTACATTATTTACCATAAATGTATAGACCTATACTGCAGGATCCACTTAATAAATTGTCCGGAATTCAAAATATCAATGAATGAACAAAAATAACGCAATGTGACATTCTCAAGCTTGCTTACTCTCATTCATTGTCAAAGAAGACTGAATGCTATCCCAGCAATAGTAGGTGCAAAGGAAGAAACAACTCTATAGCAGAACCCTCTGTCACATAGATATGTCCACCAAGGACCAGTTAACCTAACCTGTGCGTCTGAGGAATAACAGTGTACAACAAAGAAAATCCATGCAGACACAGGGAGCATTTACAAACTTCATATGGACAATGTGAATGGGATTTCAGTCTGGGACACTGCATCTGTAAACATAAACAAAATAAAAATTAATATTCAGTATAATTTATTCTACTAGGGTCTATCTTATATTTAGAAACAGCAATGAATGAGGTATGACAATGAAAAATACACTGTAATTCAGAAAAGCAGGCTGGGAACTGCACATGTGAACATTGATGTGCTTATACATAATCTGGACTCTTAACCTATTAGTCCTACAGTCGTCCTCAGCTACATCTGTCCCTACCTCACCTCACAACTTTACTTGCCTCAAAACATTGTTTTTAGCTTTTCAAATTTATTAAATACTAGCAAAATACCCGCACTTCGCAGCAGCGAAGTACTGCTTTAAAATTTTTATTAAGAAGAAAAGTAAACCTTTTTAAACTGAGGGAAATTATACCAATTGTTAAGGATCTCTTTGTATACCACGTTGTCAGTTCGGCCCTCCGGTTGTAATATGACCAAGCTGTGCGCTGAGATTACTCTTGAGCATGCAATGTATAGTTGGCCATGTGAAAAGCAATTTTGTCTCAAATCAATGCCAACCTTTTGTAGGGTCTGTCCCTGAGACTTATTAATTGTCATTGCGAAGCAGAGCCTTACTGGAAATTGGAGGCGTTTCAATTGAAATGCGTTTGATCGATAACTTTGCATCCAGCTTTTGTGAGTTTAAACATTCATAAACATCAAAGTGTCCACTACTCAAATCGTCACCTGTGAATCTAAGATGTTTAAGAGGCATTGGCGATTGTCCAAAGGTGTAAAATATTTGGCCATTTCGGTACACTTGAAAGCAACAACCGAACAATTCAGCGGCAGCCATCAACTCACATGCAGAACCATAGGTGAAGGGCTTAAGCATTTCACTCTTCTAGTGCTCCTGTGTAGTATAATTATCTCCTGTACCATCATCAGTTTACACCTTGAACCTGTCCCAGTCATTCAATACATAAGACACAATGTTCCTCCAGATATCAAGAGTGAGCCTAATATGGCCGTGCAATATGTAACACAGAGAATGGAAAAGGCAGTCGCTATCTCTGGGCATGGAAACCACTCGGTAAGTGACAGTTCTTTGATCGATGGTGATCACCTCGATAGACATGTTAATGGGGGTACAGTTGGAACAATAAAGGAAATGGGTACCTGAACAATGTAAACTAAGTCTAAAATACCTACACAATAACTGTAATCGTAATAAATGAACAATAAAATTGCGAGAAGCCTTAGATTAAATAAAAAGGCTGCAGTTATCAACAGGGAGACGTGAATACTGTGGCGAAGCAAGGAAGGGAATGAAGAGACCAGAGCAACGGATGGCCTTATATAGGCAGGCAGCCAACTACGTGGGAGGCGTAGGGATGAGGGACCCAACGCCGCCTCACACGGCGACCGAGCTGCAGGCTATGGACATATATACTGTATGTACGTAAGTAGGATTCAGTTAGCGTTGGGAACCTGGGTACCAAATTTCTTGAAGATGGGCCCATAAGTAACAAAGACCATTGGAAAGTTCAATATGGCGGCCGACAGTGGCGTCATACCACCGAAATAAGTACATACATTGGTTTCGGTTAGCGCAGGGAAGCCGCCTACCAAATTTCGTGAAGATGGGGCCATAAATAAGAAAGTTTGCCAGAACCGTTACACGTAGAATTTTGAAATGAAACCTGCTTAACTTTTGTAAGTAAGCTGTAAGGATTGAGCCTGCCAAATTTCAGCCTTCTACCTACACGGGAAGTTGGGGAATTAGTGATGAGTGAGTCAGTGAGAGCTTTGCCTTTTATTAATATAGATGGATTCATATTTCTATTTATGGTTAGCTTACTAATTGCCTGCTGTAATATTGTTTGGTGAGGTTTATCTCCAGAAACTGCATTCTTCTACATTATTCCAATGACATACAACTTACATTGTTAGGTGATTCTTAAGGAGACCAATGCATTGAGTTGGTGGTTGATGTGTGTCCTATGTATGGTTGGATTCAGTCTTGCCCCCAGTGCTACCAGGATTATATGGGTTAAAAAAATGAATTACTAGATGGATGTATAGTAAGAAAGGCATTCTACTTGAATAATGGAAGTATAAGACAGTCCCAACAGGGACCTCCATAACAGACAAAAATCCACATCATATCACATTCTACCATATTAAAGATACATTTCACATACATGCCAGAATGCTTTTCTTCACATATAACAACAGACATATGGAAAAATTTACCAAGCTTTGTGGAAGAAAATAAGAATTTGGAGACCTTGAAAACTTCAGTTGACAATGTTTTGTAAGAGTTGAATTTGAACCCTGGTGCAGTGTGCACCTAGCACGTGTCTGAGTCTCATATCCTTCTGAGGTTATGCTTAAAAGCTGATGCTGCTATGTTATTATCCACTATGATAAATGCATCTTTTGTTATTTGTATACAAAATTTAAGAGAAAATGTTATATTTTAAGGTAAAATCATTGTTCTATTGGAATGCTTAGTACTAGGTTTCATGTTGATGTACCCATCTAGATTATACATTTGACCATTGTTTAACAAACCATGAGAAACAGGATGAACATGCAAAATTTCACGCTCATTAACACATCTCTTGAAATAAAAATAATAATAATACATTTAAAAAGTCACGTACTGTACATCCTAAGCTAACAGGACTTCCAAATCAGCCTAGTGGACAAGTTTAATTGTGGTTATTTAAAGTATCAACATTTGTCATGTCCTGTTAGCAACTGGGTGTAGCCAATCATGTTAAAAGTTTTCTGATTCTTTAATGAATTTCTTTTTGAGTAGTAATCTAATCAATGAATTGTATGAATATAGCGCAGAGGACACTCTTTTCTTTGCAAGATTTGCTAAAAAATGCTTTTGCCACTTGCAAGATTTAGATAAAGAATAACGATTGACACTTTCTCCTGCCTGTGTTTTATTGCTTAAACCGGGGCATTCCAGTGGGGGGTGGGTGTCTGTTTAAAAATTTTCTTCCACAGTTTGTTGGACCAAATAACCTGTTTCTGTCAGAACTTTTCTAATACTTTATTCTACATACCAGTGCAGAAAGATAATGTCCAATGGAGGCTGTACACCCCATAATACTAGGTGGTGCCCTGGGAGAAAAACTTTGAGGGATAGGTGAGGAGGACTGGCAGAGAAGAAGTATAACTTTTGCAAGACAATAGTGGAAGGTTTGTGGTTTATGGCTCCTTATCTGAGAGTCCCCTGGATTAGCTCATGGGCAGGTATGTAAACCCCTAGCTTTATCATTTTCTAAGCTAATTACAGTTTGCCATGATTGTGCCAAACTAGGTGCACCTTTTTGTTTTAGTTATTCCAGTGTGTGGTAATGCATCTTACCAAGAACAATAAAGCTACACTGGACACTCATAAAAAGGATTTTAGATGCATATGATTCTGATTTTAAAATGTAATTTCAAGGAACATCCAGGTCTGTCATGCAAATATACTGAACTGTCTCTATATTGGTGTCCCAGTTAAAAAAACACAACCATATGTGACCACACATGTGATTGTAGCACCAGGCAACAGGTGGCCCTCAGTCCATAAGTTTACTGCATTTAGAGTCAGGAGATGAGTTGGGGCTAAACCTCAACCGGCAAGAGGAGGAAAGGCCAGGTTACAAATAGAGAGAAAGAGAAAGGAGAGAAGATATGGGAGTACAACGAAATGAGAAGGTGAGTGAGCCACTGCAGCCTATAGGCAGGAATCAACACATTGATGTTAGCGTCACATATCTGATATCAAGTACTCTCCTTTATTCATCATTCCATGTTTTGTAGTTATTTACCAAATACATCCATCCATTATCCAATCCCAGCCAACACAGGGCGCAAGGCAGGAAACAAACCCAAGGCAGGGCGCCAGACACCACGGGGCGCGCACACACACACACCAACACACCAAGCACACACTAAGGCCAATTTAGGATCGCCAATGCACCTAACCTGCATGTCTTTGGACTGTGGGAGGAAACAGGAGCACCCGGAGACACGGGGAGAACATGCAAACTCCATGCAGGGATGACCCGGAAAGTGAACCTGGGTCTCCTAACTGCGAGGCAGCACTGCGCCACCGTGCCACCCCTACTAAACACATACATTTATATATTTTGGCCTCATTGGTGCTTTTTCTGGGTAAAATTGTTGCAACTCCTCCTTGAATTAAAGGATTTACTATACGTATTTGCATTAACTTTTCCATGGTACAGCCATAAAGCATATGAAACTGCCCAGAAATAGAAAAAAGTTTCATTTATTATCAAGGAAATCCAGAAAATGCATTCAAAATTCATAGCAAGTAGAATTACATCAGACAATTGCCATTTCATATTTGACGAGTTAACTAACTGATCAAAGTACATTTTAATTTTTTATATTTTCATCTGTTAATTAGTTGTACTAAACCAGCAAGGTGTTAAAGAGATTATTCTTTCACTTTTGGAAAATTTTATTCTCCATTATGTAGGCATTTGACATGAATTAACTTCATTTTCATAGGAGCTGTTTTATCTTAACATACAGTTGTACTTTTTTAAGCCAAGCTATATTATCTTTAGCTCATGGCTCGGGTTTAAAGTTCTAATAATAAAAGTAAGTGTTAAATTACTATTATTATTTTGATGTCTCATACATATGTTAATTTCCTGTGGTGTTAGCAACTTTATGAAACTTTATGAAATAGATATAGAAATAGAAAGGCATAACTTCTGGAAATGTGAGTCATCTTATATAGCAAATCTTCCTTTTTTTAGATGTCTACCTTGACAATAATAATTATTCCTACCTGGAAAAAGTTGATTGAAGTATATATAAATAGTAAATATAACACATAACTTATATTAAAATATATTAATTTTCAAAGAAAGGCAAATATTCGCTATTTATTTCCATCCATCCATCCATTATCCAACCCACTATATCCTAACTACAGGGTCACGGGGGGTCTGCTGGAGCCAATCCCAGCCAACACAGGGCGGGAAACAAACCCCGGGCAGGGCGCCAGCCCACCGCTTTCACTATTTAAAATAGTGCTTAAGGTTTACAAAGCCTTAAATAATCTGCTCCATCCTATATTTCAGAATGTCTTTCACCTTACTCTCCAAATCATAACCTTAGATCTTCAAATGAGTGTCTACTTACAATTCCAAGAGCTAAACTTAAAAGAAGTGGTGAGGCGGCCTTCTGCTGTTATGCACCTCAAATCTGGAATAGCTGACTGACAGAAATTCACCAGGCTAATACAGTGGAGCACTTTAAAACACTGCTGAAAACTCATTACTTTAATATGGCTTTCTCATGGCTTCATCTTAGTTAAATCCTGATGCTCTGTACTGTATATTCAATTAATTATCATTATGATTCATGGTGGCTCCAAAATCCATACTAATCCCTACTTTCTCTTCTGTTCATTTTCCGGTTTTCTGTGCTGGCGATCTGCATCACCACCACCTAATCAAAGCACCATGATGTTCCTACATTGATGGATTAAAGGCCTAGAAGTCCACTTGACCGTCATCATCAAGTTCTTCCATGAGAACCCTGAATACCATGAGGACTGATTGAGATCATTAATGTTAGGTAGAATGCCTAGTGGGCGCTGGGTGGTCTCATGGTCTCAGAACCCCTGCAGATTTTTTTTTTTCTTCAGCTGTCTGGAGTTTTTTTTTTTTTTTTCTGTCCTCACTGGCCATCAGACCTTACTTTTATTCTATGTTAATTAGTGTTCCCTAATTTTAATTATTTATTTTTTCTCTTTCTTCATCATGTAAAGAACTTTGAGCTACATTGTTTGTATGAAAATGTGCTATAGAAATAAATGTTGTTGTTGTTGTTGTTATTTTCATCACATTGACTTTCATTTGTTCTTATTTCAGGACAGCTTCTGACATCACAAAGCGGAAAAGTGTACAAGAAGCTAGAAAGACAATCACCTGAGAAAAGAAAAATAAAAGCCTCTTTGCTATTTACAAAACAAAGGGCAAAATCCAGAGGTAAAAGTACAGCCAATGTTTAAATGCAACTGTTATTATAAGATGTCAAATTGTGTGCCTTTGTGCATACACTCCCAGCTGTATGATGTCACAAGCTAACTTTAAAAACTGATTGGTTGAAGCTAAATTGGTACCCTGGAAAGACAACTTTAATATTCTAGAAACACTGTCTCTGCTACTTATACCATTTTATGTAGGGCTATCTCCAAATCTTTGCCGATTTAGTCAGTCTGGGAATGTGATTTATCACTGTCTACTCATCAAAATTAAGACCTGATTTTTAAGAATATGTCTCTTGAAATCCCAATCATCAGCATAAACAATTCAAATTTGAGCGTTATGTCTATTTCACTCCCCGTAAATGGTCTAATGAACCCCCTTTATTCTTTTTGCTCTTCTAAGCCCCCAGGTAATGTTTTACATATGTACTAATGTCCTAAAGGGTTCAACCTTTTATCAGGCTGTGTCATGGTTTCTTTTTTTCTGTCCTCTCCTATAATATTCCATTTACTAATTTCTACTCTTTCTCTTTTCTCTCTCTAGTGGAGATTGTATTATACGGACACAATCGCTGCAAAAATAACCCTAACTTTGAGCTGGAAATCTCTTGACTCTCTATCCTATACCTCCTGGAAACCCACTTTCTACATGCTACTCAAGGTATTTGATGCTAGAATTAATGGTGCTACTGGCTCAGATATTTCAAAGTATATATAACTTACTAGCTGTGTAAGCCTGGGCTCCTAGAAACTATTGAAATCATCAGAAAAAAATTGAAATCCAGAGTCAGCGTTTTCGTTTTGCAGATGTGCTTGCCCCCTTGTCTATCAGTGGGTAGGCGAGTTTCTCTCTCCCTGGAGGTTTCGTTTTGCCGATGTGCTCGCCTCACTTGTGTATCAGCGGCTAAGTGAGTTTGTTTTATGTCGGCGGTTTCACTTTGGCGACGGAGTCGCTTTCTTTCAGCTTCATGCTGTAGCCTAATACTTATTTATTCTTCCGACTCGTTAACTTGGGGCTGCCTTGACAGCACTTTGAGCTTCATGCTGTAGCCTCGCACTTCCGGGCCGGACAGACAGACACACACACTTCCACGCGTAGACATTTATATATAAGATTTGGACTTAAACTAAATGGGAGTTTTCCTTAATGATCACCTGTGTGCATCTGTGCCTTCTCTCCTCCATGATTAACTTGTGCTATTTGAGGCTATGGATGGGGTCTTAGTGTGGGGTAGTCTGGACGCTGTGGGATTGGTGTTTTATTTTACTGTATATTGATGTTTTTATGATTATGTTTGAATGAATGTAACTTGTATTTTCTATCTACTTAATAAAAATTTGATAACAAAAGAAAATGTTCCAGAAACATCAGAACGAGCATGCATAAATGTGAGGGATCAGTTAAAATTTACTTCTCATCTGTTTGGGTCGTGGTAATGTTCCAAGACTGGTCAATCCCAAATAGTTCTCTAAAAACCCAAAACTCACATTGGCTGTTCTTGTAAAACAAATATTTAAAACTTTACTGTACATAGTGTACATAACAAGTCAAGAGATGGAAATTAACAATACAAAGAGTGCCAAATGATATCCAGCTCCTCTAAGCTGCCATCACTGATATCACCGTGCTTACTATACAAACGAGCCATCAAAATAAATAGATGAACATACAAAGAAAATATGTCATAATAGGCAGCACTATTGCATCATACAAGTGCCTTCCTTGGAAGTCTTCTTCTGGTGTGATCACTCAGTTTTTGTGGACAACCTGTACTAGGCAGTTCACTGCTGTACCATACTCTTTCCATTTATTAATGACTAGCAAAATACCCGCGCTTTGCAGCGGAGAAGTAGTGTGTTAAAGAGGTTATGTAAACATATATATACATAAACATATATACTTATATATACATATCTACATATACACATATCTACATATATACATATATATATACATATACACATCCACATATATATACATATATCAACATATATATACACATACATATACACACATACATACATACACACACACACACACATATATATATATACATACACATACAGACACATATATATACATATACATATTTACATATCTACATATATATATACACATATATACATATCTACATACATACACATATATACATATCTACATACATACACATATATCTATCTATCTATATATATATATATATATATCTATATAGATATATATCTCTATCTATCTATCTATCTATCTATCTATCTATCTATCTATCTATCTATCTATCTATCTATCTCTATCTATCTATTGTCAGTTCAGCACTCCGGTTGGAATATGACCAAGCCGTGCAAGCTTACTGTTAAGAATGCAACGTATAGTTGTACAGGAGAAAAGCAATCTTGCCTGAAATCAATGGCAACCTTTTGTAGGTCTATGAACTTAATTTAAACTTTAGGTTTACACGGTGCTCTGTTTCCATAGTACCTGCACTCATGAATATATCTGTATGTGTCAGTCGCTGAAATCCCCGCGCTTGGCACCGGCGAAGTACTGCTTTTAAATTTTTATTAAGAAGAAAAGAAAACCTTTTAAAATTGAGGTAAAATATACCAAAAACAGTTTGTTAAGGATCTGTTTTTTTGTGAAACTGCCTTCACTCGAGTGATCACCCCGCAAATGCACACGTTTAATTGCACATCTGTTAATATGTATGCTTACACAGTATTAAAAGACACTCAACAATTAACATCATTTACCTTCGTTCCCACGTTTGACTTGTGCTGTAAATCTCTTCCTTGTTTTCACTTCACGTGATTACGTAGAAGGCGTAATACGTGATGACGCGATACGTGACTCCGCCTCCTCCATTAGAGTATATGGACAAAAAACAGGTTCCAGTTATGACCATTACGCGTAGAATTTCGAAATGAAACCTGCCTAACTTTTGTAAGTAAGCTGTAAGGAATGAGCCTGCCAAATTTCAGCCTTCTACCTACACGGGAAGTTGGAGAATTAGTGATGAGTGAGTCAGTCAGTCAGTCAGTGAGTCAGTCAGGTGAGGGCTTTGCCTTTTATTTGTATAGATTGGTTTAACTGGACTCCGAGGGATATTTAGAAGCTTGGATATTTTCTTGCCTTCATCACCTGACTTGTGCTTTTCAATCACCCTTTCAGTGGTACTAGGGTATTGTACCATGTTACCTATTATGGATGTAGCGAGAAGTTAAGCAAAATGACACCATTTATTGGCTAACTAGAAAAATTACAATATGCAAGCTTTCGAGGCAACTCAGGCCTCTTCTTCATGCAAAATCTTGCAATTTCTACTTAGCCAATAAAATGTGTCATTTTGCTTAACTTCTCAAATCACCCTTTCACAGAGTGTTCTTTTGTCTTTATTGTGCAGGTTAGTCCACCATGCTGACTCACCCCATGATGGCCATTCCACATTTCAGGTGCGTTCATGCTATAATAAACTGAAACTCCAGACAGGTGGTCTTCATTGAACAAATTTTAAGACTTCTAAAGCCAGCTGGCTACACCAGTGATGATTTATGTGTGTCACATTAAAGGGGTAAATACTTATGTGATCAATGACTTTGTGTTTTATATTTGTAATTAATTTAGACCACTTTGCTAGAGATTTGTTTTCACTTTGACATTAAAGAGACCTTTTTTGTTGACCAGTTCCAAATAAACCCACAGTGATTTAATGTTGTATAACAATAGAATGTGAAAACTACAGAGGGGGTGAGTACTTCTTACAGACAGTTTAAAAAATGTTTAATGTTAACCTGATCGCCATCCGTAATCCTCTATTTATAAAATCTCTGATCTCTAATTTGTAATGGTAGAACACAGATTTTGCACTCTCGCAAGCGTCCTCAAAGCTTCTCTTTTACTCTTACTTTTTCATTTTATCTGTTTTCTCTGTCCTTTTCTTACCCGCTGCCTAACCCCTTTTTTTAAATTTTGATGATGTCCCCAGTACTAGGGTGTTGTACCATGTTAGCCATTATGAATGTAGAGAAAAGCCAAGCAAAATGACACCTTTTATTGGCTAACTAAAAAGATTACAATATGCAAGCTTTCGAGGCAACTCAGGCCCGTTCTTCAGGCAAGATGTAATCCAGAAACAGTACATTATAATCTAGTAGTGCTACTATCAAAGGTCTCATGACATATTGTCACCTCTCCCAATTATTTTCCACAAATGACAAAACATTACATGTAATACATGCCAATAATGGAGGTGACAAAAAATTTAAACCTGAAAAATGTAACACTTCGTGATGTGTTAAACTGCAGCGTCTCAGTCATGGTGCTGCTTCCCAACAACAACAAAGGCATCACCTTTTCACACTTAATGTAACATGTGAGTTCTGACACATGAGATGTACGCACTGTCTTGTTGTGACTTGCCCTGCTACAGGACGTGAAAATATTCCATGCAGTCATAAGGTTAGGTTGGCACATTAGACCTTAAACTAGAAGATTAACAACTCAGTCCCTGCCTCTGACTCACTGTGAGACCCTGAGCATGTTACATGACCTGTCTGTGCTCAGCTTCAGTGAATACATATGTGATTGTTTTGCAGCTTATCCTAATCTTGCATGTTGCCTTTGCAGTGAGGTTATGAACCAAGTTCACAATAATAAAATCTTCCAAATCACTCCTGTGATTTAATCATTTAACTTGCACTGATGAATAATTGACAATGTACCTTTGGTTTGAACTTGTACCATATGGTAATTATCTTCATGCACTTGTGGTTTGTAGTCTGCTTTGGATAAAAGCTTCTAGTGAATAAATACATGTAAATGCAAGTCAAGCTTTTTAATTTTATTCATTACATACCTTAGAGTTGCTTTCTTTTTGTACCACCCAAAGGGGTTCACACTATTTGATTACTAAAGAGCATCCAGCTCATTGAAATCAAACTTGTTTCTACTCCTCTTTTATGATAAAATCTATTACCACTTTTTCTTTTTAGGTTCACAAGCCTCATTAAAAAATACATCCACAGAAACAAACTTGATGGCTTTTACCTCAACAAATGCAAAGGACTTTGTTCTGCTTTCTCAAAAACACAATTACCGTCACTACTTCTTAATCAAGTAGGTTAAACACTCAATCTCTGTTTGGATAATCCAAAATATAAAAACATACATGTATTGTAAAATACAAAGACACGGTTTCAACAACTGGAAAGTTGAGGAGTTACATGACAACCATGTTTAAAGATGGCTTGCAAAAATGTGAAAAAAAGAGCACACAAGGGTTCAAGATCAAAGCCACAACTGTATGAAAGTAAAAAAGAAAGGTCCTAGTGTACAGGATGGTCTCCTGGTTCAACGCAAAAAGGTGGCTTGGCTATTTTTATGATAGAAGGCAGAAAGGGTTCTGGAGAAGGTTGCAGCGGAAGTGACATCATTGGTCCTCTAGCCTAGAAGCTTCCAGACTGTGAATGAAGAAGGAGAAAGTATTAACTATGGCAAATCCTCCTGGTCAGGTGTGGTATTGCTTAACTTTTTAGAGCCTTGAAGGTGGTGGCCAGATTAATATTTTAAGCAGACATCCACTTCAGGCATTCTTTCTAAATTTAATTTCCTTTACACAATATTTGTTTTGTCTGATAAATGTAATTAAACTAAAGAAATCACGAATCAAATGGACATGCTGCCCTTTTTAGCTCAGACAGAACATCCCTTCATCCATACATCCAGAGATCACACAATCAGAGAATCAGTGTGGACTAATCAATTAATCTGATATACTTGGTCCTGGACGGCTCCCTGGTGAGGTGTTCCGGGCACGTCTAACCGGGAGGAGGCCCCGGGGAAGACCCAGGACACGCTGGAGGGACTATGTCTCTTGGCTGGCCTGGGAACGCCTTGGGATTCTCCCGGAAGAGCTAGAAGAAGTGGCCGGGGAGAGGGAAGTCTGGGCATCTCTGCTCAAGCTGCTGCCCCCGCGACCCGACCTCGGATAAGCGGAAGAGGATGGATGGATAGATGGATGGATGGATATATTTGGATTTCAGTTGCTCCAAGAACCACATCAAAGTTGTCATTCCACGATAGTTATTCACTTTCAATCAATCAGCAGAAGACAACCTCTGACACGAATGAAAAATTAAACATGGAGAACTCCATCGTGATAATATTTCAGCATAGGGGCAAAGTGAACAAGAAAAGGGAACACTGGATCAATAAGGGAAAGAACAAGTGAGCCCTGATAGTTTCCCAGAGAGTCTCTATAGGAAATACAAATGGATACTCTTGGAGGCTTTGATCCAGCAAAATCTGAAGAATTAAACTATATTTAACATAGTAAAATCTGCTTTTTGCAGATGATGTTGTCCTGTTTGCTTCATCAGGCCGTGATCTTCAGCTCTCTCTGGATCGGTTCGCAGCCGAGTGTGAAGCGGCTGGGATGAGAATCAGCACCTCCAAATCCGAGACCATGGTCCTCAACCGGAAAAGGGTGGAGTGCCCTCTCAGGGTTGGTAGCGAGATCCTGCCCCAAGTGGAGGAGTTCAAGTATCTCGGGGTCTTGTTCACGAGTGAGGGAAGAATGGAGCGTGAGATCGACAGGCGGATCGGTGCGGCATCCGCAGTAATGCGGGCGTTGCATCGGTCTGTCGTGGTGAAAAAGGAGCTGAGCCGCAAGGCGAAGCTCTCAATTTACCAGTCGATCTATGTTCCTACCCTCACCTATGGTCATGAGCTATGGGTAGTGACCGAAAGAACGAGATCGCGAATACAAGCGGCTGAAATGAGTTTCCTCCGCAGGGTGTCTGGGCTTTCCCTTAAAGATAGGGTGAGAAGCTCAGTCATCCGGGAGGGGCTCAGAGTAGAGCCGCTGCTCCTCCGCATCGAGAGGAGTCAGATGAGGTGGCTCGGGCATCTGATCAGGATGCCTCCTGGACGCCTCCCTGGTGAGGTGTTCCAGGCACGTCCAACCGGGAGGAGGCCCCGGGGAAGACCCAGGACACGCTGGAGGGACTATGTCTCTCGACTGGCCTGGGAACGCCTTGGGATTCTCCCGGAAGAGCTAGAAGAAGTGGCCGGGGAGAGGGAAGTCTGGGCATCTCTGCTCAAGCTGCTGCCCCCGCGACCCGACCTCGGATAAGCGGGAGACAATGGATGGATGGATGGATGGATTAACATAGTAAAGAAGGGCAGGTGTCAGTATAAAGCTGGGGTAGCCCCAACATGATTATGTTAGCAACTTGCAGTTTCATGGGAAAGCTGGCGTCAGTGGTGTTAGGGAAGAAATCCACTTAAATGTCTGTAAAAATATAGACAACCGCCAAACCTGCAGCAACTTATTGTCCAAAGCTCCCTAAGTGATCCAACAAGAAATGGCACATCTCCCTGCCTATAGAAAAGATGTAAAACGTGTACTCACATTTATAAAACAGACAGTGTACCGACTAGAACATCTTGTTGGGCTTAAAGGGGCTGCTCTTAACTGGTTCAGGTCATATCTTTACATTCCTCTTTTTTGTCTGCTGCTCCTCTTAAATGTGGTGTTCCTCAGGGATCCATGTTGGGTCCTATTTTATTCTCCATATACCTTCACCGTATTGGAGCTATTTTTAGGAAATTTAACATTTCTTTTCACTGCTATACTGATGATACACAGGTTTATATTCCTGTCTGCAACTCTGCAATTAATCAACAGCACAACTGTTTTTCTGAACTAAGATCCTGGATGGCTAATAATTTTCTTGATCTGAATCAAAATAAAACGTAGGTGCTTACAGTGGGTCCATCAGCTAAAGCCCAAATTGGTCTTGGACTTCTCGGCTCTTTCTCTTTCTTTTGCAAACATCAAATCCGCAATCTTGGTGTTATCTTTGACAGTAACCTCGCTTTTGAGAAACAATTCTGTAGTCAAGAGTTGCTTTTTTCAGCTTCGTCTTGTAAGTAAGATCAAGCCTTTTTTATTTTCTAGGGATCTTCAGAAAGCTACTCATGCTTTTGTCTTTTCTTGCCTTGATTAGCAAATCCCTGATACGCAGGTTACAGTTGGTCCAGAATGCTGCCGCTCGCTTTCTGGTTGGGGTAAGAAAGTCTGATTCTGTTTCTCCAATATTACCTTCTTTACACTGGTTGCCTGTCAGTTTTCGAATTGATTTTAAAATCTTGTTGCTAGTTTTTAAATCTTTACCTGGGCTTGCTCCTGCCTATTTATCTGAATTGTGTGCTTTACACCAGCCATCTAGAGTGCTTAGATCTTCTGGTCAGTTGTCTCTTGTTGTCTCTCGTACCAAGTGTAAAACTAAGGGGGGCAGAGCATTTACAGCTGCTGCTCTTCGCCTGTGGAACTCTTTACCTCATCATATAAAGGAGTCGTCAACAACTGAACTGTTCGAAACAAGATTAAAAATTCATTTCTATTCACTTGCATTCCGTGACCTTCAGTAATACTGATGGTTTCTTTATTGTGATTAATTAAACATACTTCTATTTATTTTATTTATGTTCATTTATTTTATTTCTATTTGTTATTTATGTTAATTGTATGTTTTTTTTTCTTTTATTATAAAGCACTTTGGCCACAGCATTCCTGTTGTTCTAAATGTGCTATATAAATAAATTGACATTGACATTGGCATAAAGGGATCATTTTCCTGCAGATCATCTAATGTGGTCTACCTAATTCTCTGCATGAAATGTCCTGACACTGCACTCTATGTGGGAAAAACTGGACAAACACTCCGCCAGAGAATGAATTTGCACAGGTTCCACATCAAGCATGGAAACACAGACAGACAGTTCCTGTAGCAGCTCACTTTAACAGCCATGGACACTGTGAAAGGGACTTTAAAGTCACAGGGCTTAGGGGCAACTTCAGAACACAGCAAGACAGAAAAGAATGTGAAGTTAAACTCATGCTAACATTTAGCACATTACAACATGGTTTGAATAAAGATAAGAGTTTTATAGCCAGATATGAAGACTGTTTGCATCTCTCGGACTGATACAGACAACCTGACTATAGACCCACATTGTATTGAAATACTCATTAGAAACTTATCCAAAGATCTTGACCATACATTGTTCTCCTCTCTTGCTAAAAGAATCTTGGCCTGGAGAGGTCTATTAATCTTTTATATTTAAGATGTCTCACTTACAGGTTTTCCAATGTTGTATCTGTCCCAGTGTCTATATAACCACAAGGAACTCCAGTTCTGTATTACATCTTGCCTGAAGAAGGGGCCTGAGTTGCCTCGAAAGCTTACATATTGTACTTTTTTTAGTTAGCCAATAAAAGGTATCATTTTGCTTGACTGCTCACGACATTCATAACACAGTACAACACCCTAGTACTACAGAAACGTTGTGTAAGAAAGGACAGAGCTGGTTATACTTCGTTAGAAGGCTGGCGTCCTTCAACATCTGCAATAAGATGCTGCAGATGTTCTATCAGACGGTTGTGGCGAGCGCCCTCTTCTACGCGGTGGTGTGCTGGGGAGGCAGCATTAAGAGGAAAGACGCCTCACGCCTGGACAAACTGGTGAGGAAGGCAGGCTCTATTGTAGGCATAGAGCTGGACAGCTTGACATCTGTGGCAGAGCGACGGGCGCTCAGCAGGCTCCTATCAATTATGGAAAATCCACTGCATCCACTAAACAGTGTGATCTCTAGACAGAAGAGCAGCTTCAGCGACAGACTGCTGTCAATGTCCTGCTCCACTGACAGACTGAGAAGATCGTTCCTCCCCCAAACTATGCGACTCTTCAATTCCACCCGGGAGGGTAAACGTTAACATTATATAAAGTTATTGTCTGTTTTTACCTGCATTATTATCAATCCTTAATTTAATATTGTTTTTTTGTATCAGTAAGGTGCTGCTGGAGTATGTGAATTTCCCCTTGGGATTAATAAAGTATCTATCTATCTATCTATCTATCTATCTATCTATCTATCTATCTATCTATCTATCTATCTATCTATCTATCTATCTATCTATCTAAGTAAATAAATATACATTTTTTAAAAAATGACATTCAAAAATTAGGTCATCAGGGCTACTACATAATTGAAAGAATGTGCAGGTAAGAGCAGGCATTAGCACAGCAGTGCTAGGCAGGAAGCATAAACAGATGGTGCTGGTAGTGAAGCTTCAATCCAACAGATCCAGAAGTTACAAGTTTAATTGAATCGGAATCCAAATCCAGGATGGAAAATAAGGAAATTATAGTCTTGAATAAAAACCAAAAAAAGTGAAAGAAAAAGGAGCAAGTGTGTGCCAATGTACCTGCACGGCGACAGAAATATGTCCTTTGCATTTGATCGTGGATATGCAATTTAAATAAAAAGTAAAATAATTCACTTAACACATTAAGAGTTCTATAATGGAAGTATAAAAACTTACAAACCAAATATGTTTAATTTTCACTCCGAGGTTTGTGTAGAATTTATCACATGCATCCTTTCCAATGAATTACAGAAACATTCTTTGCAGCATATGGAGGTGAAGACCTACTTGAAAATGTGCTGGCAACAATCAGTCAGTGTTCATTTTAAAATTGCTTTTCCATTTATTTATAAAATTCAGCATTAATATATCCTTTGGAATCCTGCGCATGTTTTCCGATCTCTTAATGATGACAGTCAATATGTAGTATAAAATGAAAACCAAAGCTCTTGTTTCTCTCCATCGTGGACTGTGTCATCTCTTTTTAAGCAGTTAACTGTCTGAGATCATGAAGACACTTAAGTGTAGCATTGATGTTCTCAGCTCCTTCTTTAAAGTGCTGACCTATGGCAAAAGTTGAAAACTTTAAAGCCCAGGGTTTCCCATCAAGACTGAATGCTGACTCAAGCTGGATGAGTACCTTTGGAGTCAGTTATTTTCTGTTTTACTCTTAATTAATTTAGAATGACCTGGGGCCTCATGTATAAACGGTGCGTATGCACAAAAATGTTGCGTAAGCCAGTTTCCACGCTCAAATCGTAATGTATAACACCTAAACTAGGCATAAAGCCACGCACATTTTCACGGTAGCTCAGACCCTGGCATACGCAAGTTCTCCGCTCGGTTTTGCAAACTGGCGGCACCTAGTGTCAAAGCAGTGCTTTTGTTCCAGTGTAGTTTCTCTTTCTTTTTTAGATCCACATAGCTGACATACCTTTATCAAATACACTGAAATTAACCGCATATTGTTTATTAGTTTAAGGCATCTGATTGTAATTGACCTGTAACAATATAATGGTCCATGGAATGGCCAAACTATTCCAAATACCATAGCTTCTTTAGCATTATTACTCTCACTGCACCACTCAGAATATTTATATCACTGTGAGTGTGAATCACAGCTCTACAGCAGCTGATCAGAAAGAGAATTATCGGTATACAGCATCAAGCACACGCTGCCTCAGCCATGCTACCTATTTGAACTGCTCTCATGTGACAAACGCTTCAGAGCCCTTCCTGTACGGTCCTCAAGGTTCAGAAACAGTTTCATCCCAACAACTCTAAACGCACTCAATCAGTCCATCAAGTGCTGCTCGTAGAACTGTTTGTACCTAAAAGTACAATTACCTCACTGTAAACTTGCAATACAGTTATATAATATTGCACAACCGGCGCCACTTTATAAAGCGCGTATTTACACATGATGACGATATCATTTTTAAGATGAAATGCAGCAAAATAAGTTTATTACATTATACAGATAAAATGTTAACTTCATTTAAATAATCTATGTTGTTAATTATTAAACATGTGAGGACACAGTGTCGCAGCACTAGCTAGTTCAGGGATTGTTCCTGCCTCGCGCTGTATTCTTGCTGGGGCTGGCACGACACTGGAAGGATAGATGGATAGAATAATTAAACATGTACTACGAAGATATTTCAATGTTCCTTAAAAGTTTTGAAATATCGGCGTTCTAAGCTTACAGATGGCTTAACGTCTATTACAGAGCTGATTGTGTGGCGATTGGTTACTTGGAGAAAGAAAAGGAAGGACAGGAATCGGAGGTTAGTACATTTGAAAGAGACAGTACTTCTGCAATAAATTATTTCATCAAAGGTCACGCACAGCGCAGCAAACATCTTACAGGGGTGCAGAAACAATCACTGTGCCACCGTGTTCCCATGTTAAATAACATGTTTTAACTCCTATCATCATGAAAATGATATCAGGTATACATCTCAGTATTTAAATTATTCAGAGAGCTGTAATATCACGAATGTAATGGATTCTGTGTCCTCAGGGAGGAAGAGAAAGCCCATTTAAGAAACACGTAGTGATTCACACACAGAGCACATAGAAGATCAAATACAAAACAAAGCATGTAACGTGCTACTTTAGTTACGATGGTATTTGAGAAACTAGTAAATTAAACGATTTAAAGATGAAGTTTATGATGTTCTGCTTTAATGACAAAATAAACTACGTGGTTAAAGTGGAAATTTTGAGATTAAAGTTGACATTTCAAGCTTTTTTCTCACTGTGTCCCTATTTTTTTTCTTTTCTCTGTACCCTAATAAGCTTTCATATGACACTCAGATGGTGGGCTACGGCTCACCTTTTCACAGTGACTTTAATATCTGACAACTTCTTTTTTATTTTGTGGCACTGTGCGACTTTGTGAACTTGAGCTTTTGAGTTTCTCCGACACTCTATGTCACTCGATCAACTTCGTTATGTTGTTTATACCACTGTTTAAACCAACAAATAGTACATTTTTCCTTGCCTCCACTTGGTATTCTCTGAAATTCTTCTATTTTCACCTGTGCTTTGCCATTGCCTTTTCACAGAACGCTGCTATTTATATTGATTTGCATATTCAAAGAGGCATAATTCTGAGAGGAGTTGAGGAGTGGCAGCAGGTGCGTGCACATGCATTACTTTTCACACAGATCGGGATTTATGTAGCGGAAGAACGTGGAAGTTGGCAAACGCACAGATTTATGCATCTGGATTTTTTTGTGCATACACACATTTCCACTTTTGTCTGTACGCCATGTTTTAGTGTGAATTCCACACACGGCATTATGCATGAGGCCCCTGGAGAGGAGAGGAATGAAGGTCAGTAGGAACAATACAGAATACATGTGTGTGAATGAGAGGGACGTCAGTGGAATGGTAAGGATGCAGGGAATAGAGTTGGCAAAGGTGGATGAGTTTAAATACTTGGGATCAACAATTCAGAGTAATGGGGATTGTGGAAGAGAGGTGAAAAAGAGAGTGCAGGCAGGGTGGAATGGGTGGAGAAGAGTGTCAGGAGTGATTTGTGCCAGACTGGTATCAGCAAGAGTGAAAGGGAAGGTCTACAAGATAGTAGTAAGACCAGCTACAGTATGTTATATGGGTTGGAAACGGTAACACTGACCAGAAAGCAGGACACAGAGCTGGAGGTGGCAGAGTTAAAAATGCTAAGATTTGCATAGGGTGTGACGAGGATGGACAGGATTAGAAATGAGTACATTAGAGGGTCAGCTCAAGTTGGACAGTTGGGAGACAAACTCAGGGAGGCGAGATTGCGTTGGTTTGGACATGTGCAGAGGAGAGATGTTGGGTATATTGGAAAAATTATGTTAACGATAGAGCTGCCAGGGAAGAGGAAAAGAGGAAGGCCTAAGAGGAGGTTTATGGATGTGGTGAGAGAGGACATGCAGGTGGTGGGTGTAACAGAGCAAGATGAACAGGACAGGAAAATATGGAAGAAGATGATCCGCTGTGGCAACCCCTAACGGGAGCAGCCAATAGAAGAAGAAGATTATTATTTGTATCACTATTATACTTCTGACTTTGTACTTTTAGTGTTTTTCACATTTTTGACAGTACAGTGGAACCTCGGTTCACGAACGTCTCGGTACACATACAAATCGGTTTACGACCAAAAAGTTTGCCAAACTTTTGCCTCGGTTCACGACCACACACTCGGTATACGAACAAGCCAGTTCCCCTTTCGGTTTGTACATGTTCAGTCTCTCCCTGTGCATTTCCTGTGCAGCGAGCAAGAGAGAGCGCGACACACACACACACACACAGGCAGCGCGAGAGAGACAAACGCACACACACAGGCAGCAGGAGAGAGAGGGGGCTGGATTCATAAGGTAGAGAAGGCAGTTAAAGAATGCACTGGGCTTGATTTTGTTTTCACTTCTGTTTACAGCGATCGGTTCATAGCATGCATTGTTGCAATGTTACTTTTCTTGGTGATTTATTAAATTACGCATTTTTTCAAATGTTCATTTTTTTCCCTGTGCTTAAAACTCATTAAAAAAAAGTGTTTTTAGCCAGCGGTTGGTAGCGCTATAGCGCAAACTATTGCAGTGTTAGTTTTCTCTGTTGTTCAAAGTTTTCTCAGTGTTATTCAATGTTTTTACATTTAGTTTACTATTACACTGATGCATTCTATGATTTAATTAACTATATTTGTGCTTAAAAACTGAAAAAAATATATATTTACATACAGTTCATATGGTCTGGAACGGATTAATTGTATTTACATACAATCCTATGGGGGAAATTGCTTCGGTTCACAACCAAATCAGTTTACGACCAGAGTTATGGTCGTGAACCGAGGTTCCACTGTATATACAATATTAGCATTAATATTATTAGTATTATTCAATTCATATTATTATTATTCATTATTATCTGTATCATTATACCTTTTACACTTCTGAATTTGTAATTTTTTTGTTTTGCAGGTTTTACAGTAGAAAGATTAGATATAATAAAAATGAAATTTTTCAAGTCAAAAAATGCAATGCTTTTTACATGTTTTTTGAGAAAAAATGTAATGCTAAGGAGGTGAAATAATGTTCAGTGAAGTGCTTCAACTGGACTTTATTACTCCTACTTTCACAGTCAAAGAAATGGCCTTTCATTTCTTCTGGGGTCTTTCCCACTGTTATATAATTTGTTATGGAGCTGTGATACCCAAGATAAATTGAGAAGACATGTGAACGACACACATGATAAGGATATGTGAACCATAGCACGTGAATGAACAAGTGCACCTCACTGTAACCTGCAGATCAGCACCTGCCCATTTGACAGACATCTGAACACTGAAGCATCAACCCTGTAAATAATTGATATTGCACATTGCATGTCATCCACATTCAACTCCACCCACAAACATCCAGCCCTGCCCATTGTGCAGGCTGTGGTATTGTGTTCTTGGAGAGACTGGGTAATAATTAGGTGTTAACACCAGCAGAACATATTTGACCCATCACATACACAAATTTCCCTAAAGCAGTTTTTCCCAAAGAGGGGAAGCAGGTATTTTAGATAAATAACTGAGTAATGCTATTGTGTTTCAGCTAGAGTGCAACCCCCTCCCCATCCAGCTGGGGTTCAAAGTCATGATTTAGGTCTGTTTTGTTAATTTTTTTTTCTTTTATTTATGTTAATGTTACTGCTGTTTATTCATTTATTCTTTGCTTTTGATTGTGTCATTGTGCGAAAGCTGCCTGGGTTATGTTCCATGCATTTTGTGGGTGGTCCCCCAAGAGGAAGCATTGTTGGAAGGGTAGTTGGAACGGTCTCCTAGCAGGTCATTTTGGTTTTACTAGGGAGTTTTGGTGAGTTCCTTTGTTCTACTGTGCTTTTGTAAATTTTTTGCTGTTTTCTGACCATTCTCTGGATTTATGATTTGGGACTTTGTTTGCTTAGATTCCCTTGTGCTTTATACAACTCCATTTTGCTTTTTCCATTGTACTCTTTGGAACACCAGTTTCACAGAACTTCTTTTGTGGAATTTAAACCGTTTTCTTAAAGTTTCTGTATTTGCCAATTTTTTCTAACTAAGGTATGGTGGTGGGCATTATGGGTGGTGTTTTTTCAACTTTTTGGGATTTACAAGCTTTGTTGTTTTCTGGTTTAAAATTGCGGTAACAAACATTTCTAGCAAAATATGTCAATATGAAAATGAATTGAAGTAAAAGTGAAAGTAGACAGAAAATTTGACAGTAGAAACATTCTCAAAACATACTCAAGTGCACTAATAAAGTATTTCTACTTCATTGCTATTCAACACAAACACTGAAATATGAATCAATTACATACAGGTGCCGGTCATAAAATTAGAATATCATGACAAAGTTGATTTATTTCAGTAATTCCATTCAAAAAGTGAAACTTGTATATTAGATTCATTCATTACACACAGACTGATGTATTTCAAATGTTTATTTCTTTTAATGTTGATGATTATAACTAACAACTAACGAAAGTCCCAAATTCAGTATCTCTGAAAATTAGAATATCAATTAAGACCAATGCAAAAAAAGGATTTTTAGAAATGTTGGCCAACTGAAAGGTATGAACATGAAAAGTATGAGCATGTACAGCACTCAATATTTAGTTGGGGCTCCTTTGGCCTGGATTACTGCAGCAATGCGGCGTGGCATGGAGTCGATCAGTCTGTGGCACTGCTCAGGTGTTATGAGAGCCCATGTTGCTCTGATAGTGGCCTTCGGCTCTTCTGAATTGTTGGGTCTGGCGTATTGCATCTTCCTCTTCACAATACCCCATAGATTTTCTGTGGGGTTAAGGTCAGCGGTCAAGTCAAGAACAGGGATACCATGGTCCTTAAACCAGGTACTGGTAGCTTTGGCACTGTGTGCAGGTGCCAGGTCCTGTTGGAAAATGAAATCTGCATCTCCATAAAGTTCGTCAGCAGCAGGAAGCATGAAGTGCTCTAAAACTTCCTGGTAGACGGCTGCGTTGACCTTGGACATCAGAAAACACAATGGGCCAACACCAGCAGATGACATAGCACCCCAAACCATCACAGACTGTGGAAACTTTACACTGGACCTCAAGCAAAGCGGATTCTGTGCCTCTCTATTGCTTGTACACTTTTTTCTACCACATCTTGTCCTTCCCTTCGCCTCTCTATTAATGTGCTTGGACACAGAGCTCTGTGAACAGCCAGCCTCTTTAGCAATGACCTTTTGTGTCTTGCCCTCCTTGTGCAAGGTGTCAATGGTCGTCTTTTGGACAACTGTCAAGTCAGCAGTCTTCCCCATGATTGTGTAGCCTACAGAACTCGACTGAGAGACCATTTAAAGGCTTTTGCAGGTGTTTTGAGTTAATTAGCTGATTAGAGTGTGGCACCAGGTGTCTTCAATATTGAACCTTTTCACAATATTCTCATTTTCCGAGATACTGAATTTGGGACTTTCATTAGTTGTCAGTTATAATCATCAACATTAAAAGAAATAAACATTTGAAATACATCAGTCTGTGTGTAATGAATGAATCTAATATACAAGTTTCACTTTTTGAATGGAATTACTGAAATAAATCAACTTTGTCATGATATTCTAATTTTATGACCAGCACCTGTACAAATCTCACTTATAATTCAAATGTTTAGTAGTGAATTTTCATTGCTACTTTATTGTTTATTGGGTCTGTAAGTGAAAATCAACAGTCATGTTATAGCCAAAATGTTCTAGCCCTCATCAGAATTTTAGATGCCCCCTGCAGATTTTTCCCCTGGCACCTGCCCCAGTCCTGGATGAATGTGGACTACACTTAAATCAACATATTAGTAGGTGTGTACACTGAGGATGTGTAATTTATTCTGGCTTCAGTTTACATATTTTTAGAGTCACAGCACTTTTTCTATTAAGATAAAGCAACATAGATGTACTCTTTTGTATTTGCAGTAATAAAGTCATGCCAAATAACACTTTAATATACACTCAGTGGGATATTTTAAAAGTCATTTGTCGAGGAATTAGAAAAAAGAAAAGAAAACATAACAAATCTAAATCCAATATTACAACTTGTAGGCTGGCCCTCTTCTGAGGTTACTTGACTAAAATGTCACTGGTATCTATATTTTCTATTTCTAGCCCATATTCATCACACACACTTTTTTATTTCCTTTTTGTAGGTCAGTAAGCAGTGCAGCCATTTTTTTGTCATGCCAGTTCTCTAAATGCTTGATGTTCAAGAGATTAACACAGTTTCCGAACAAAGCCCCAGAATTCATTTTAAATTACTACTGTGTGTTGTGACATCTAAACGACAGTTTGATTAATGATGAGATACAACATCAAAACCCCAAGTCGAAAGTACCGCTGTGTTGCTTGTTTTTACTGAACACTGTTAAGCAAAAACATGGAAACCGAGTCTTGTATGCATAGTATGAGAGGTTCTTGTTATTCATTCCTTTACAATCTTCTATAGTAAAAGGAGACACAATACATAGCACATATGTTTGAAATTCTAAATATGAAAATATGTGCATGTGGGTGCAGAACATGGGTCAGGTGCTAAGAAAAGTTAATTCCACACTGAGAAAAAGTAAAGAGTATAATGAATTAACAAGAAATACTTGGCAAAACTAAAATATGCCACATTGTAATTTGTCTCACATTTGATTAAAAATTGTATTACCTGCCAGAGCGCAGTGTTCAGTTTGAGAAAATGGCTAACAAGATCATAATTACAATAATGTGACAAAATGCAGTGACTGAAGGAGGAGGAATTTCTGCAGCTAACATATATTCGTTTCACGCGTTCATCTTGTAATGTATGTGGAGATGTCTGCATGGGTGCTAGCAGTATTAGTCAGTGTGTAAGGCACTTTACAGAGGGGTATGCAGTATATGCTTTACAGCTCCATATCTGTAGTGCTTCATCAAAGAGTAACTAAGAAGAAAACAGCACTGCCAGTGAGACAGCATCAGCATATGAATTTGGGATTAATAAAGTATCTATCTATCTATCTATCTATCTATCTATCTATCTATCTATCTATCTATCTATCTATCTATCTATCTATCTATCTATCTATCTATCAAATAACATTCAAAGAAATGGGAGTAGAGACAGATAAAGGGCATGATGTAATTCTCCTTTGTATGCATGAAAAGTTGTTCTATTGCAAATGGATCTTCCAAGAACTCGAACTTTACCAAAATTTGCCAGAATAAGGATTTTGTAAAATTTTAATAATAATAATTTTCTTCTTAGAACATTAGAACAGTTGAACAATTGTGATGAGACAAGGCCATGCAAGACCAACGTTAAAGAACTGTTCTTCATCTCTAAAAGCACCACGGTTGACGCCAATTGATGACCTGGTTTTTGTGTTTGTGATTTTTTTTAAATCCTTTATTTGCCATATACAATTATTTGTAATAGAAATTTGTCATTTTTTACATAGCCCAGCCTACTCTCTAGGGTGTTCTGGGGTCAGAACGCAGTGCCAGCTATTTGTACAGCACCCCTGGAGCAATTGCAGGTTAAGGGCTTTGCTCACGGGTCCTATGGAGTAGCATTCCTTTGTCAGTGCCAGGACTTGAACCAGCAACCTTCAAGTTACCAGCCCAGGTTCCTTAGCCAGAGAACCAGCACTCCTTGTCATGCTTCGTTCTTTCCTTGACTTTTTCTAAATTGCAGCATATCAAATGCCCATGATGTTGCAACTCAGAGAATGTTATTGAGGACAACAGCTCACTTGCAAAGTTTTCCTGGACAAAACAGCCCTGGTGGGCTTTGTTTGTGAAAATGGAGGAGCTGATGCTACGTGGTACATGACTGTAAATGAGGTGCCTTTAAGGAGAAATAATTGTATTTGAATACAGCTATATTTACTGTATTGAATTATATACACATACAATCTTACTTATATAATCACATTTTTGGCAAATGGTTTAGGTTTATTTGTCATATATAGGTTAACACAGGGTCAACATACAATGAAATGTGTATGACGAGAAAAACAAGTCACTCAGCCTAGATCCAATAAAGCGAAAAAATAATTAAAAAAAAAAAATTACAAGTTAAAAATAGACAAGCCATATAAAATAAAATGTGTACATTTTAAAAGAAGTTATAGAGCAATATGAGTTGAATGAGCAGCAAGTACAAATGACAGTTATTGCACAGATAATGTTTTATAAGTACAGATGCATATTCCATAAAGTGCAGATGCATGTTCCAGTCAGTATTCAGAGTGTGTGCAGGTAAAGTTTGTGTGTGAGTATTGCAATGTAGATGTAGTGCAATGTAGATGTGATGTAAGTGTATGTAAGTGTTCAGGTGTTGCTGTTGAGGAGTCGAATGGCCTGGTGGTAAAAGCTGTTCTTAAGTCTTGTAGTCCGAGCAGCCAGACTCCTGTATCGTCTGCCAGACGGTAACAAGGAGAACAGCTGGCGTGCTGAATGACTGTGGTCCTTTATGATGCTGTTTGTATTACGCAAGCACCGATGGAGATAAATGTCTTCAATGGCAGGGAAACTCTTGCCCGTGATGTGCTCTGCTGCCTTCACCACTCTCTGTAGTGATTTCCGGCTGCTGGCAGAGCAGCTCCCATAACAGACGGTAATGCAGCCCGTCAGCAGACTCTCGACCACACTCCTGTAAAAGTTTGACGTGATGACCAGGGAGGACAGAAAAAACAAAAAAAAACTCCAGACGGCTGGAGAAAAAAATAAAATCTGCAGGGGTTCAAGGCCACAAGACCACCCAGCCCCCTCTAGGCATTCTACATAACATAAATGACCTCAATCAGTCCTCATTGTATTCAGGGTTCTCATGTAAGAATTTGATAATGACGGTCATGTGGACTTCTGGCCTTTAATCCATCAATGTAGGGACATCACGGTGCTTTGATTAGGTGGTGGTGGCGCAGATCAGGATTAAACTAAGATGAAGCTATGAAAAAGCCATTTTAAAGTAATGTGCTTTCAGCAGTTTTTTAAAGTGCTCCACTGTATTAGCCTGGCAATTCCTATTGGCAAGCGATTCCAGATTTTAGGTGTATAACAGCAGAAGGCCACCTCACGACTTCTTTTAAGTTTAGCTCTTGGAATTCTAAGTAGACACTCATTTGAAGATCTAAGGTTACGATTTGGAGTCTAAGATGTAAGACATTCTGAAATATAAGATGGCGCGAGATTATTTAAGGCTTTGTAAACCATAAGCAGTATTTTAAAGTCAGTTCTAAATGACACAGGTAACCAGTGTAGTGACATTAAAACTGGGGTGATCTGCTTTCCTGGGGTGATTTTCTTTTCCTAGTTAAGATTCTAGCAGCTGCATTCTGCACTCGTTGCAATCGATTGATGTTTTTTTTGGGTGGTCCTGAAAGGAGAATGTTACAGTAATCTAGCTGACTGAAAACAAAAGTGTGAACTAATTTTTCAGCATCTTGCAATGTTATAAGAGGTCTAACTTTTGTTATATTTCTTACGTGAAAAAATGCTGTCCTAGTGATCTGATTAATATGTGATTTAAAATTCAGGTCAGAAGCAATAGTTACCCCTAAATTCTTTACCTCCGCCTTGACTTTTAATCCATCAGGTTGATTTCTAATAACCTCATTATATACATTATTGCCAATCACTAAAATTTCTGTTTTCTCTTTATTTAGTTTGAGAAAATTACTACTCATCCATTTAGAAACACAAGACATTGGATTAGTGAATCAAGAGAGTCAGGGTCATCAGGTGCTATTGATAAATACAGTTGTGAAACATCAACATAGCTGTGGTAGCCGACGTTATGCCCCGAGATAATCTGACCTAATGGAAGTATGTAAATCGCTGCATCTCTCTCGGATTCACGCAAATAAAACGGAACTGCAAGCGAACTATGATACGTAGCGCAATGAGAGAAGTCGCAAATTCAACCGGAATGTTCAAGCAAATTGTAGAAAAAACCCGATCTAAATCCGTTAAGTAGTTCTCTCGTGAAAAGCGGACAGACATACAGATAGACAGACAGATGTTGGATTTTATATATAGAGAGATTTGCTATATGTATAGAAGTATCATTTTGACTTTGCATAATATTTTAAGCTTCTAGTTCATTGAAAAGTGTCATTTTGCTTTTTACAATTAAATACTGCAGTGGTTTTATGCCGAGTTGGACTGAAGCTTTGGAAAGCCGCTTGTGTCAGAGCATCTCTTTGGATTGTTCTGGCTACCGGTAGAATGAAGCATTGCAAAACTGAAGAATGCAAACACAATAAAACAAGAAGAAAACTATGTAAGGTGTCACCATAAAAAATGAGTTTCTACTTCATGTATTATTGCCCAGCTACTTAAAATGTCTTGCTTTAGTTTTCACAAATAAATACAGAGGCAGTTTGGAAATGTTTGCTAACATTTAAAGTGAAAATGTATGCAGGCAATATATGCTGTGAGACAAGAAATGATTTGTTTTACCTTCCTCAGGCTGTATTAGGCTATCTGTAGCTTTTTGCGGTAGGGCAGTGAAGATTCGTTATCAAGCTGATGGGCCATTATAGAGACCAAAATGATTCAAAGCTACTTGGTGTAGTCCTGGTAGTTATAGTATTGAAAAAGTGTTTGATGGTTTTAATGGCAAAACTGGAGCTTCTCAAAACTAGAGATGAGGATAAATGCTCTTTAAGAGTTCTAAAAGCTTTTCCACAGTGCTTAGTTCAGAAAACTGGGTTTTTAGTTGCCTTTGTGGTCAGATTGGCACTAAAATAGATGCAAATTGTGAAATAAACCACTGGAACCACTCTATAAAGTCTAAAAATGACCGTACTTCTTCCTTGGTCCTTGGTTGTTGACTATCTTTAATAGTTTTAACCATGTGTACCTCTGGTTTGACTTTTAAAGTTCCCATTTGGTACCCCAAATAAAATGTTTCTGGCCTTACCCACTCACACTCCTGTACATTCCGAGTTAGCCCATGGATTCTTTGGAATACTTTATGCAGATGTTTCAGTTGGTCATGGCAGTGTTACTACGTATATCTATGTCATATAGGTAGGCTGCAGAGCAAGTCTTCACAGCCTCGGATTACGTTAGCTATCAGTCACTGGAATGTAGCAGGACTTCCATTGCAAACCAAAGGAGATAATTGTAAATGGGAATAGACCAATAGGTGTTTTAAAGGATTTATTTTCCGAGGGTAACTGATAGTGCCCTGACAATCAATAGTAGAGATGAAACTGGCAGACCTAGCCTTCTCTAGTAAATCATTAATGCACGGCATTTGATATGCATTACATTGGAAGGCAGCATTAAGCTTACAAAAATCTATGCAGAGCCTCAGTGTACCATCTTTCTTTGGCACAATAAAAATAGGATTGTACCACTCACTTGAAGATGGCTCAATCACTCCTCGCTCCAACATTGTACAGAGTTCCCCTTTTAATGTCTTTCACAATCTTTCTGGAACTTGATATGGTCACCGACAAATGGGTATTTTCTCCATTAGATGGATTATCAGCTGTATTAAATCAGTCCTCTCAGTCTTCTGTCTAAATAGTCTAAGAAATTAAGCAAATACCCTTCTTACCTCTGTCTTTTGTTGTTCCCATAAATGATTTAGAATAACTGGGTCCTGTTCCTTCAGTATTTCCTAGTCACCTTCCATCTCTTCATCTTCTTCTAGTTTTATTGTCATTTACACAAGAATGCAGCCATTTTTCTTTTCTTACTCTATGATAAGATTGCCATAGTAAATCTATTTCTGTTTGCCCTTCTCTGGATGGTATACCTCATAATTTTCCGGGTACTGTTTTCTTGGTATAAATATAAGGGCCTTGCCATTTTACCAAAAGGCTATTAACAGAAGTTGGCCATAATAATAAGAATTCTTTTCTCCAATGATGTATTCTCTTTATCAAAAATGCATGTTTTACTATCTTTTTTGGACTTTTTGAAAAGACATATCTCTAACTGATCTTGCATCTCCAACACATACTGCCTAATCCCTTTTTCTGTTGTTCTGAGCATAGTGAACCCCACATTGAGATATTAAAAACAGTAGTGGAATGCCATTGCACATAACAACACCTCGTATAACGTGACTGAAAATGGACATTCATGCCTCACACAAAATGGTCACAGGAATGCAAAGTGAGCTCATTATTATAGAATTGAAAAACATAATCAACAAAGTGATAAAACATTTAAAAAAATCAAAAGGACCAAAAATATCAATAATATGTAGTTCAAAATTAAAACTGGACAATGTTCTGAACTAGAGAATTCCTAAGCACAAAAGTTTTTAAAAAATCCTGTAAATTTGCCCAAGAGAGTCAGAACGTTTTTATTCTTTTGAATGCTCTTGCTTTATAGTTATTCCTGTGCATATGTTTATTTATTTATTTATTAAAAGAGCTTCTGTAAAAAGCCATATTTCCCCCTGGAGATAAAAAAAGTTATATCTAGAGGGGTAAGTCGTCAAGCCCCAGCTAGTCAAAAAGTGGCAAACATTGAATCTTTATAAATAAAAAAATATTTTCAGAATAGCGTTCTGAAAAACAGTGAAGCACTGAAGGCCCCTAAAAGCCAAAGGAACTGCATGAAGTAGGCAAATCTATATCAAACAAAGTCCTAATACATAATACAAAGTATGGTCAAAAAACAGAGCACTGGGGTCAAAATCCAGAAAAACAATGATTAAAAAGTGAAGCAACAAACTCCAGAGAACTCACCAAAGAGTTCAATGAACCACAAGGGACTGTGTGTTTTCCTCGGTCTTTGAGGGCAGTCCCTTGACAGTGACAGGCTGGTTTTTCCCACCTCTTGGGGAACCACCCATGCAACACATGGTACATAGACAAAGAGACTCCGACATAAAGAAACTAAATGATGAACTACTTTAAAATATAAATGAGCAAACCAGACAAAAAAGAGACTTTTGAACCCGGCCAGGGGTAGAAACCTTGCTGATACATAACATGCATGGCCAAACTTCAGATTATGACACCAGCCAACTGGGAGGCTGCATCTGTAATGTATTTATTATATATTACTTCTTCATCTGTTGAGTCATGAAAAAAAAACAAAACAGGAATTATCAGTTTTTTTAAGAACTCCTGTATCGCTGAAATGTTTACCAATTAGCCTAACACAACAACTTTCTTTTTTACTTTCTTGTATATGAAGTATAGGGAAAGTATTGCAATCGTCCAAATATTCGACCTCGAGATTTCGATGAATGTCGACGTTTTAGACCAGTATTTCCCAAACTCGGTCCTTGGGGACCCACTTGGGCTGCAGGTTTTTATTCCAACCAGCTTCTGTGTTTAATTGGACTCCTGGGCTAATTAAGTGAATTGTTTTTTCCCAAGTTCTGTGTTTTGGGAACAATATAGGAATTAGAAAACTAAGTTTGGTAAAAAAACAAATATACTGTATATATATATATATATATATATATATATTATATATATATATATATATATATATATATATATATATATATATATATATATGTATGGAAGAGAAGGTCTGTGATACGGTTTGCATATTTGCAGTTGGAGATCCACAAAGGGAGAAAAAACGAATCACGTATCATAAAATAGTTTTATTCCTGAGCTTTCAACCCCTATCAGGGGTCTTCATCAGAGGATAATGCTTAGACTTACAAGAATCAAAGGCAATATATAGTAACACATTCAGTATGGGGGGGGGGGTTTGGGGTGGGTGGAGCTGACTAAGTCCGTATGATCAAAAGGGGGGGGGGGGTATCGTTAAATTAAAGTGCATATGTCCTTCTTAAGTTGGCATATGCTGGATTTATGTCCAAGTGTCTGTTGATGGCGTTTTCATCTGATAGCCAAGACTCGGCCAACTCTCTGCCGCTTTTTGTACTGGCCTTAAATTTTACTTTCACGTTGTCCCAGTTGAATGTGTGTCCTGTCGATTTAGTATGTGCATATATCAAAGATAGTGCGTCCTTTCTTCTGACGGCGTTGCGATGTTCCTGTACACGTGTTGAGATTTTTTTTGACGTTTGTCCTATGTATACAGCTGAGCAAGAATTGCATGGAATACTATAAACTGCGTTTCGTGTTTCGGCTGTCGATTTCTTGTTTTTAGCATTAAACAGGACCATGCGCAGATTGTTGGTGGGTTTATGCGCTATTTTGATGCTGAACTGGTAATGCAACGATTTGAAAACATAGCTTTATCCCAGATTACACCCAAAATTTGGATACGCTATGTAGACGACACATTCGTCATATTAAGAAAGAACCAGCTGAATGAATTCTTCAATCATATTAACACAATATTCCCTGCAATCCAGTTCACAATGGAAAAAGAAAATAATCGACACATCAATTTCCTGGACATTTACATCGAAAGAAATAGTGACGCCACTCTGACCACAAGTGTTTATCGCAAACAATGCCACGCAGACAAGATTCTACACTTCGCCAGCAATCACCCGGTATCTCATAAACGGAGCTGCGTGAAAACCCTATTTAAACGAGTCCACACTCATTGTAATACCAAGGAAACGAAAATTAATGAGAGACGCTATCTGTTTCAACTTTTCACCTCGAACGGATACTCAAAATCCTTCATTAATCGGAGTCTACACAGCAGGCGCCAAAGGAATCAGCATACAAGCGACGTAAATCAGAACCCCCACCCCACCTGGCATTCACTCCCGTACCACCATAATGTGTCAGAAGGCACGGCACGCACCCTGACCAAGTGGGGCATCAAAATAGCACATAAACCCACCAACAATCTGCGCATGGTCCTGTTTAATGCTAAAAACAAGAAATCGACAGCCGAAACATGAAACGCAGTTTATAGTATTCCATGCAATTCTTGCTCAGCTGTATACATAGGACAAACGTCAAAAAAAATCTCAACACGTGTACAGGAACATCGCAACGCCGTCAGAAGAAAGGACGCACTATCTTTGATCTATGCACATACTAAATCGACAGGACACACATTCAACTGGGACAACATGAAAGTAAAATTTAAGGCCAGTACAAAAAGCGGCAGAGAGTTGGCCGAGTCTTGGCTATCAGATGAAAACGCCATCAACAGACACTTGGACATAAACCCAGCATATGCCAACTTAAGAAGGACATGTACACTTTAATTTAACGATACCCCCCCCCGCCTTTTGATCATACGGACTTAGTCAGCTCCACCCACCCCAAACCCCCCCTTCCCCCCCCATACTGAATGTGTTGCTATATATTGCCTTTGATTCTTGTAAGTCTAAGCATTATCCTCTGATGAAGACCCCTGATAGGGGTTGAAAGCTCAGGAATAAAACTATTTTATGATACGTGATTCGTTTTTTCTCCCTTTGTGGATCTCCAACTGCAAAATATATATATATATATATATATATATATATATATATATATACTAAAATGTACCAAGCAGTTATATGGGAATAATGTATTATTTTTCTTTTTAACAATATATTTTTATCTTGATTTTCCTTCTACTTTTTCAGGTGTTCTAATTGTTTAATTAATCCATTGTTTACTAATTAGTGGGTCTGACACTAAAGTAGTTGAAGCCTTTGATTATTCAGTGTTGTTTGCTCTGCTTGTTTTCAATTGTCATTAATAAGATACAATGAAGAGGGGAAACTGCACAGAGAAAGGGCAAAATATAATGAAATCAACAAAAGAGAGTTAAGCATTTAAATCTATAGCAAAAGTGAAATATTTGTAAATGTCTTTTAAATGTAAAAATCATGCTGCTGTGATTTTCTGAAAGTAGAATAAGAGGAAAAAAATACCAGCTAATTAAATGTGATCAGTGTTACCAGGTGTTGTCACTGATTAGGAATCTGGTTGGAACAAAAACCAGCAGCCATAGTGGGTCACCAGGATTGAGTTTGGGAAGCAGTGTTTTAGATCTCCCTGAGTCCGAAAATGCCATTTTTGGAATTGTGTGTGTGTACGTGCGTGCGTGCGTGCGTGCGTGCGTGTGCGCGTGTGTGCGTGTGCATGTCTGTGTGTGTGTGTGTGTAAACACGATAGCCTGCGTACACTTTTACTTAGGTCAACTAAATTTTGCATACAAGTATTAGCTACAAAATGTAGATTTCTGTCAACTTTTGGGCTATTTCCGCTAACCAGAAGTGGTACTTTATTATTCATGCAGCTGCAAGTCCAATTTATTCAACTTTACTTTTATAGTAATTGTTCAATATATTATTAATTTGATTTGATTTGTTGTTGATGGTTCTTTAATGTACATAATATAAAAATATAATCATTTTCTTGTGGGTTACTCCTCAAATTTCCATTCCCATATCTGAGTATACGGGAAAGTGTAGGGGGGACCACTCCTGATTTTTACTATCAGCAGAGGAACTGAGTTCAGTCACTGACTGGTCTTTATCACCCATGGACAAGGTAGAATAAGTCCTGCATTGTGATGTGCCACATTGAGCAGTACAGTTATGCTCAGCTTTTACACTCTGTTATCGTGGACAGGTTAGCCAGCCTACTTTAGGCTCTTTCATTATGGTATTATCATACCATATTCACAACCTCATAAATCCTTAGTCCTGTCCATTCACCTTCTGAACTTGTGATCTTTGGTATCTGCTTGCTGGTTTTAAATAGCATTATGTATGATAGAGTGGCCAAATTAACCATACAACATATTTCTCTAGATTGAGGCACACTGTGTAAAGAGTTCTCTTGTATTCTGCATGTTAGATCAATGTGCTTCATAAATTCAGTTTCCCCTTCAACTTATCCTGCAAATGGATGTGGTCTCTCCTAGGCATAATCTGTCAGCATGGGGTTATGGCCAATCAGATTTTTTTGAAATACAGAATGTGAAATACATGGCATTCTGGGAGGGCTGGGCCCCCTTAACTAACCCTTTGGACCATCTAAGAGCCTCAAAATTAAAATGGTGGGTGAATCACTAAATGTAATCTTTACAAATGCCACTGTGTTAAAAATCATTTGGCGCCCATTACTGGGTTTGCGAGAAAATATTGTAACAGCCAACAGACAGGATAGGAAGCCAATTTTCTGTGAGCATTTGACAGGTTTGGATGGGGGTGGGTGCTTGAGGGGCATCAAGCTCTGCCTCAGGGAAGGGGAGCACATCTTTTGAAAAGCTTTGGAAAGGCGTGTGAAAGATAGCAGAGACTTTCATAAGAAAAGAATAAATAGGAGTGTCACACGGATGTTAGTGATTGTCATGGTCTTAGTGGTACTGAGAAGAATGAAGATGATTGTTGATACTGTGATGCTGACAGCTTTCATGTGGCAGGGGAACAGCATGAGGCTAGCCACAACTGGCTCAAGGAATGCATTTTTCATTTTGGAAATGTTTCCAATGGCCTGTAACAGTGGGAAAGTGAGGTAATCTGCCTTGTTAGGCTTTTAGAGCGAGGTGACTCTTTTTATTATTACTAAATAATCAAGTCTGTTATTCGGCTGAACTGCTATTCCGTGAACTCTAGCCTTTCCATCTTAGGGCACACTACAATACATTTATATTGCATATGAAGTGTAGAAAAGACAATTATGGTGTTTCCTTTTATCTTAACCTGATTTACCCCTCAAAATGGCATACGTTTGTGTTCAGCGCTTTTAACTGAGAGCTGCAGTACTGGTCGGTGGCAGGGTGGTGCTGTAGGGGAGAGGTTCATGGCACACAATTAACTTGATCCTCTTAATAAAATAGCCATTTTAGAATTGCACACACAGTGTTTAAGTGCGTATGCATCATGAAGAGTCTACTCTGCTTGATGATGGTCAGATGTACAAGGAGGCAAATTGTCTAATTAAGATAAGTATCCCAGCAAACTAACTGACATATTGTCCAGTTTAGGACCAATGTGGGCAAACATATATTCCATATGTGGGCAGGCAACAATAGTCCAATTGGGATTTGCACATTGACCCCAAAACGCTGGCCCAGTGTAGCAAACAGTCTGGAGGCTTAAATTTGGTCATGGACCTGAAAAATGTCCATACTTGTCCATCCATCCATTTTCTATACACACTTATCCAGGGTAGGTTTGCTGGGCACCAGGAGCCTATCACAGCAAGCAATGGGAACAGGCAGGAACAACCCCAGGACAAGAGCACCAGCCCATCACAGGGTGAACACACTCATACATACAGCATAAGGCCACTTTAGCACCATCAGTCAAATTAATCTTCATAATTAATGGACTGTGGGAGGAAACCAACATGGACACAAGGGAAAAAATGAAGACTCCACACAGGGAGGACCCACAATGTGAATCCTGGTCTCTTTACTGAGAGGCAGAAGCACTACCACTGCTCCAGCCCTACTGGTCCTTGCCTTGAAATTTTTTTAGTGTTTAGTTGTTTTTTTTATCATTTAAGTTATATGTAATAATGAGGATTTACAATTTAATAATTAATAAGAAAGGAATAAAAAACACAATACTAATGTGGCTTTGAACTGTTTTTTCTTACAAAATACAAAATGCCTTTTTCTTTTATTAGTGCTATACCAGCTTTTTTTTTGCAGTGTTACAATCCTGAAAATAAACACATTACCAATCTTTATATATAATACGCTACCGTGGCTGTTCGTTTGTCTGTCCAGGATTTTAAATCACCTGTAACTCACAAACTGTTTGACCTATTGACCTGAAATTTGGTACACATATACTACATGACATCTACTGTCCACTTTCAGGGTGATGATTGACCTCCTAGATTATTCCTCTTTGTATTTTTATTTTATTTTGTTCTAGAAACAACTCTCAGCAGCGGCCAGCAGGGCGGCAGTGCAGCGCATGCGTACGGGCGCCATTCTCATCCCTACCACCCTTGCCGTCACTTCCCCTTCCTCTTCATATCTTAAATCATTCTTGAGGCAGATTAAAGACTTAAGTGCCAGCTTAAATGAAAAATTACAGAAAACGAAGTAAACAATTGCAACTCAAACACTGACTTAATCGGTTTTAACACAAAATGATGCCGACTAAAGAAGAGAAGAAGCGGGCTGCTAGGGTGGAGAAAAGAAGAGCTGCTTAGGAAACAGGAAGCGCATCAACCTCTGAGCAAATGAATGCTAAGCGTACAGAGAAAGTGTATGAAAACTAAGAATGCTCAAGTCAAGTGTATTCACTGCACGTTATAGTGCAGTGCACTGTTATTGGTATTATATAAAAAATTGTGTAATTTTAGTCAATATAAAAAAGAATAGTTTTAGAATTTGTTCAAATTGTTGTGTATACTTCAACAATCAAAATCTAAAATCAACTAAAAACACTAAAACACTGTGTTACTTACTCTACAACAACATTAAAAAGTGTGAAACTATGGGGTAGTGATGGCATTGACCAGAGTTAACAAAAGCATCATGGGGTCAATGAGGGACTTACTGAACTTGTACTGCCAGTGATTAACCATTCTGGGCCAATAGGGAACTTTGCCAATAGTCCCCTTGCAGCAGCCCCCATATTGAGTTTTTCACAATCCCAACCTTTCCATGGTTTGCATACAGAGGGCCACTGTGTGCGATTTTGCTGGGATATCCTAAATGATAGCTTTATCCAAAGGTAATTGTTGTGGTGTGAAATTTTGTATATTAATTGATAAATATTTTGTGTCTTTATTTGTAACATAGACAAAGCAATGCAATATTAGTGTTACATAATTGAAAAGAAAAGCAATGGTTTGATTGTTAAGCCCCAAAACACTCCACTGCCATCTCTCCTAAACACCTCCATGCTTCCATCGGTATGTCATCTGGACCAAGGGTCTTTCCATTTTTCATCCTCTTCACAGCTGTCCTTACTTCCTCCTTGCTAATCCATTGCACTTCCTGATTCACTATCTCCACATCATCCAACCTCTTCTCTCTCTCGTTCTCTTCATTCATCAGACTCTCAAAGTACTCTTTCCATCTGCACAACACACTCTCCTTACTTGTGGGTATATTTCCATCTTTATCCTTTATCACCCTAACCTGCTGCACATCTTTTCCAGCTCGGTCCCTCTGTCTAGCCAATCGTTACAGGTCTTTTTCTCCCTCCTTAGTGTCCAACCTCTCATACAACTCATCATACGCCTTTTCTTTAGCCTTCGCCACCTCTCTCTTCACCTTACGCCTTATCTCCTTGTACTCTTGTCTACTTTCTGCATCTCTCTGACTATCCCACTTCTTCTTTGCCATCCTCTTTCTCTGTATACTCTCCTGTATTTCCTCATTCTACCACCAGGTTTCCTTTTCCTTCTTCCTTTTTCCAGATGTCACTCCAAGCACCCTTCTTGCTGTCACCCTTACTACATCTGTTGTAGTTTCCCAGCTGTCTGGTAACTCTTCACTGCCACCCAGTGCCTGTCTCACCTCCTCCCTAAACTCAACCTTGCAGTCTTCCTTTTTCAACTTCTACCATTTGATCCTTGGCTCTGCCCTCACTCTCTTCCTCTTCTTGATCTCCAACTTCATCCTACGAAGCACCATCCTATGCTGCTTAACTACACTCTCCCCTGCCACCACTTTGCAGTCTTCAATTTCCTTCAGATCAACTCTTCTGCATAGGATGTAATCTACCTGTGTGCATCTTTCTCCACTCTTGTAAGTAACACTATGTTCCTCCAACTTCTTAAAATACTTATTCACCACAGCCATGTCCATCCTTTTGGCAAAATCCACTATCCTCTAATCTTCTTCATTCCTCTCCTTGACACCATACCTACCCATCACCTCCTCATCTCCACTGTTCCCTTCACCAATATGTCCATTGAAATCCGCTCCAATCACCACTTTCTGTCCCTTGGGTACACTGTTCATCACTTCATCCAACTCACTCCAAAAATCTTCTTTCTCACCCATTGCACACCCAACTTGCGGTGCATACGCACTAACAACATTCATCATCACACTTCCAATTTCCAGTTTCATAATCATTACTCTGTCTGACACTCTTTTCACCTCCAAAACACTCTTGAGATACTGTTCCTTCAGAATAACTCCTACCCCATTTGTCCTCCCATCCACACCATGATAGAACAATTTGAATCCACCTCCGAACCACCTGGCTTTACTCCCCTTCCATTTAGTCTCTTGCACGCACAATATATTGTCATGCTTGGGTCACAAAATTGCACAGGAAAACCAGAGGAAGTTGTAGAGACTGGAATTTTATTCAAACACTGCAAACAAACATTTATCTCTCAAACTTGCTCCTTGAAAGGAAAGAGTTAACACCTCCGCTTGACATTTAAAAGTAACCTTGGACTTCTTCTTCTGAGGAGGAATACGTGCCAGGAGCAGGAGAGGTCTGAGAGAGAGAGAGAGATAATCAGTTTAACAAACTGAGAGAAGCCCGTGCAGGCTTTTTAAGAAGGCGGAATACCGCGCGAGAGGCATATTACACGACAGAGCCAGCTAGAAGGGAAAGGAGGAAAGTTCCTACCCTCAGTTCCACTCTCTGAACTTTCCTCCTCTCCTTCTGCCTCCAGACACATCTCCACCCTCTTCTTCTCCTTCTTCTTCTTTGGCCAACAGTAGTCCAATTTTCGCCAGCACCCTGTTGGCTAACAGTACTAGTGGCGGTCATTGTTAACACGGGGCTCGACCGATCCGGTATGGAAATTTGCATTGTTGTCCGCATATTGATTTGGAAAAATTTTACACAGGATGCCCTCCCTGACGTAACCCTTCCCATTTATCCGGGCTTGGGACCAGCACAAAGAAACACTGGTTTGTGCATCCCCTGTGGCTGGGTTATGAAGGAGCATGAAAAGTACAATGCAATGAAGAGCACAGCTCAGCAGCCATATTGAGACAGGCATGTGCCCGGTTCTGAAGAAAGCTGACCAAAAATGAGGACTTACCTAGAGACATTTTACAGTAAGTAACTAATATTTCTGTGTGCCGCATGAAACTACACATCACTATTTATCAGGTTGTATGGTTACCAATAATCACATGTACTTTTCTTATTGTTATTATTTATGAATATTATCAATAATACATTTTTTAAAGTGTAACATAACTCCTGCTTGTCTTTTACTACACCTAATTGCCTGAGGTTATAAATGTAGAAGGGTAGGTGGGGAGAAGATATATAGTACAATACCTTATAACAGTGGTAAGTCTGTGAGATTTTAGGCATTCTGACAAAAGCTACATATTAATAATACAAAAGGGGTAAGTACAGTAATATCGAACTCAAACCAAGACAACGCAGTAATTTATTGCATACTAGCCAGGTTGTAGTATAATTTAAAAATATTTGTTGTCTCTTGCCCTACGTGTGTTTTCAGCGATTTTCCTCTGTATTCACGTGTGTCTGAACTTCTCTTCTCCAGTGCTCCCTTTCTCAGGTGTGTTCCCATAAAGCCTGCTTCTCAGACTCTGTCATTATTTTGTAGGTGACTCTCTCAGCATGTGCCTGTACTACTTTTTTGTGCATTTCTTCGTTCATCATGTCTCCAAAGTCAAACTTGCCAATTGTGTCTTATTCTTTATCTGTGACAATATCTGCTGTTAGTTTCCACTTTCCTATGCTTGCATGTCATTTTATCTTTCCAGTTGGATCTGAGAGGCCAATGTAGGCTATACTAAGGCCAGGCTATACTAATTTAAAATGCTGAGGAGTTTGGAATAGCCCCATTAGTATTGATTTTTACGTTTACATATATGTTTATTCAATTAGAAGATGCTTTAATTCAAAGTGACTTACAAAGGAGGTGAACATCAATTTGGGGGACTGTTTTGTGCCACAGGTCAGGGTTACAAAATTGGCCATCACATGTAAAGAATTCAAAAGAGAAACACAGGTTAGTTACACTTCCTTTGCTACAAAAACCTAACAGCCAGCTAGACAGAAATTCAAGCTTGACCAATGTTTCTTAAACATATTGAGGGAGTCAGCAGTTTGCATGGACAGCTCATTGTAGCTAGGAGCCAGGGAGTCAGGCCACTCTGACGTCACGGCTGATGGGTCCATCTACTGGCTATTTATTTGCAGTGAGAAGTGAGACTCTGCAGTCAGGTAGTTTGGAAGTTGTAGGGAGTCTTATATTAAGTATTGTTTTTTATTTGTATTGTTTTCTTTGATTATTCTGCTCTGTTCTTGAAATTTGCTCTTGGATTGCATTTTAGGAAATAATTTGCTTGGGATTGTTTTTTAGGCAATTCCTTTTTTGATATTTTGAGTATTCTTGATATATTTTTCAGTCTATTTATCAAGATTCTGTGTTGCACTTTTGTCCATAAACCAGAGGTTTACTTCCATCCCCTCTCTTGTAAGGCATTATGATATATTTGAAACATTTTCTTGCATTTTAATTTTAAGCCAGAAGCTTGCACTTATCAGTTGGAATACACTGGATTGGGTTGACCCTCTTGTAGGTTGAAAGTTCTGGCCTTCTTTTTGTAGAGAGTTTTTGAGGCCTAACATCCATTTTTGCCATGTCTTGGACTGCTCAGATTGTACCACGGGTTTAAAGTCATTAACATTTGAACAGAGCAGGTCCAGCTTTTAATGTCCAATGAACGGAACATGCTGATAGATGTTTGTTTCCTTGCTTGGAGTAACCAGCATTCAGAATGATTCATCATTAACACTAGAATCCCTGAAGCCTACGAAAGAACTACTAAGCCTGGGCCACCTTAAATTCCTTCACACCTCTCCATTAGTGTCTTTTGTTTTGTAAATGTGTCGATCAGCACAAGCAGCAACCAGCCTGCTATTACCACGACCCTACCCCACCCAAGCCCCAGCCGCCCCTCAACTCGGGCAAAAAGTTCTCCCAGCTCAAGTCTTGTTTATATGGGAGTGAGATACCTAGAGCTGTATAGGGTACATAATATCATTATTTGGAACACATGCATCCATGTCTACAACAATCTGTGTAAATGTAGGAAGACAGGAAATGTGAGAAATGTTGAACACATACCTAAAATAGAAACTTTTTAATGTTATAGTACTAATGACAAAATATTGACATGAAGTGTATAATGTGTGAAGACTGAAGTCCAAATATCGAATAAGCACTTTCACAAAAGGTACAAGTATAACAGAACAAGTGAGCTTTCAAGACTATAACCAAAGAAAAAGAAATCATGTTAGGTTACGATGCAGACATGACCGCTTGGGTGGTGCAGCAGGTAAGAACTGCTGACTAATAATCAAGAGTTTGCAGGTTTGATTCTGGCCGCTCCCCAGAATTAACCATTTTGAGTAGTGAGCTGCTCTTATTGCTACATTCCCCAAAAACTCCTGCATATTTGTCTTTCACTTATTTTATCAGGACACTTTCACTTGTGGGCTAAATGTCTACAGTACTACATTGCTGAAAATAGCCTTAAACAAAAAAGCAGATAGGAGCACAAGGCAATAAAACACACTCAAAAGCTTGAGCTCCAAAGAAATGAATGTGCAAAAGCCTTGGCATTTTAAAAAGAGAGAAGAGCAGTTGACAATCTGACCATGGCTCCAGATATGTTGTGTTCCACAATGTTACAATGTTACCTGTTACTATGGATCACAATGTGACCTTGACCCGGGGGCTATTTTGAAACCCTGGTAAAATGGCTGATCAGCAAAAAATCTAACAAAAAATAAATTATAAATAGTCTTAAAACAGTGCAAAAAATGTTTCCAGTCATTATTATAGTACAACTAGCAAAATACCCGTGCTTCGCAGCAGAGAAGTTAAAGAGGTTATGAAAAAGAAAAGGAAACATTTTAAAAATAACGTAACATGATTGTCAATGTAATTGTGTTGTCATTGTTATGAGTGTTGCTGTCATATATATATATATATATATATATATATATATATATATATTATATATATATATATATATATATACACACAGACACACATAAATATATATATACATATATATGTATTTATATGTTTATACATGTTTATATACATATCTACATATACACATATATACATATATATATATACATATACACATCCACATATATACATATATATATATATATATATATATATACACATATCAACATATATATACACATACATATACACACACACATATACATATATACATATACACATACACATACATACATACATACACACACAGACACAAATATATACATATATATATTTACATATCTACATATATATATATATATATATATACATATATACATATTACGATTGTTATAGTTCTCTTTGTATACCACGTTATCAGTTCAGCACTCCGGTTGTAATATGACCAAGCTGTGCAAGCACACGTATAGTTGTAGAGGAGAAAAGCAATCTTGCCTCAAATCAATGACAACTTTTTGTAGGTCTATGAACTTAATTTAAACTTTAGGTTTAAACGGTGCTTTGTTTCCGATGTGCTGCGTTCAGTCAGTTCACGTGAGCCGCTCTCTTGTGTGATGTTGCAATGTCCACGGCTTTATTTAATGTTAGCTAAGACCTGACACTTCAAAGTTTCTCGCTACAGCAATTTTAACTCCATTACAAAGTGATCCAAATCTCGTTTATACCTCGTGTCTTCTCATTATACTTGTATCTCGCGAACATGGTATTGCAAACGGCAGCAGGAGCGTTTCTATAAACTTAATTTAAACTTACGGTTTACACCGTGCTTCGCTTCTTATTGTTTCGCTGCCTTCTCAATTGTGTAATGAATGTTTTCTTCAGCGCTCTTTGGGTACATACTGCGTTCACAGTCAGTTCACGTGATTACGTGGGAGGCATGATGACGCGATACGCAACTCCGCCTCCCATGGCCAGCGAGCTGCAGTCCATTACAGTATATGGACAAAAAAGAGGTTCCAGTTATAACCGTTACGCTTTGAATTTCGAAATGAAACCTGCCTAACTTTTGTAAGTAAGCTGTAAGGAATGAGCCTGCCAAATTTCAGCCTTCCACCTACACGGGAAGCTGGAGAATTAGTGATGAGTCAGTCAGTCAGTCAGTGAGGGCTTTGCCTTTTATTAGTATAGATAATTAGCAAGAGACCTGGGTTTGATTTAATATAGATGACCAAGGGATCAAAAAAAAATCTTGCTTTATCTGCTTACATTAATAAGCTGTGCTTAGCAAAAAGCAAGACATCCGTGTGCTTTACATGTGATGTCTGAATTAAACCTGGCTGCGTCGATTTCAACAGTTTTAGCAATGACAATTGTGGAAGAAAAAACATAGCAATCCTCCTGGAGTTCAGGATGAAAAATAAATAATATCAGACTACAGGTAATATATTTTTCATTTTTACAACCTGTGCATGAAATTATACATTATCCCAATAAAAAATTTAAATGAACAAAAAAGCTGTAAGCATACATATAAAATTAAATTACTATATGTATTTTGTTACTGTAAGAAATATGTCACCCATATATTCATTTGCATAAGCAAATGTAAAAAAAAAGATCACATTAACTCCTAACAGTTCTCTTTTTGCATGAGAGCTCTCTGATTACCATCTCTGCTTCTGGTCCCTTTCCTCATTTAGTTCTTTCCTGAGGGTGGTGCGGAGACTTCAGTGCATAATTGCCATATGGCAGCAGAAGGATTAACCGGGGAATGCATGGCTCCACGAAGATGAGTTAATTAAGGTAATTGAAGCAGGCCACAAAGGTGAGCAGCAGTAGCCCAAGGTCTTACGATCTAAATGTTTTCTTATGATAGAACATAGACTGTGCTTGTGGTTTCAGGCGCTAGATCTCTGTTTGCTGTATGTGGGGAGGAAGGATAATATCAAATGACCTGAGAAGGCAAGGTGTTCTGCCAATATCTTATCTTAATCTAAGAGCTTTGTGAAAAGCTGTAGGCCAACATTCATTTTTATCTTTGTTTGCTGTTGGTTATCTGTGATGTGAAAAAATGCTATGTACAAAGAAAAAAAACAAACTTTGCAAACAACTAGGTGACAATCTTGTTATATTTTATTAGTTTCCAAAATAGTTTAATATAATTTTTACAACATATTTAAAACCATTAAGTACGGTTCATCACTTTAAAGACAATATAGTAATTACATATCATGTTTTTCCCATTTAGTCAGGCTATTAAGCCTTATTTAATGTAGTAGTTTTCATTGTAAGCAATACCAACAACAACCGCAACAAACTATTTCTTGTATAGCCCGAAATCAGACAAGTGATTAAAGCTCAGTGAGCTTTAACAGATCTTGCTTTTTTGACACACTGCCATCCGTGACTCCCTAAGAAGATAAAAACAACCTTGTAGGGAAAAAATGGAAGAAATCTTGGGAAAGGTAATTCAGAGAGAGAGAAGGAGACCCTTTCAGGTAAGCTGAGCGTGCAATGGGTGTCAAAAATGGAGTGAATACAATGCACAAAACAGAACACAAGTAATCTTCTTCACAGAGGGAGATGGCTAATCTATCATTGCCAACTGAGAAATACAATACAGTAGTACAAACTACAAGGCAAAATGCAAAAATAGATTATACCACTCACTACATACAAAACTATCACATATGAGGATACAGATTTGTTCAAGAACATCAAAAACAAAGTAGGAACTATTTAACATAAATGAAAAGCAACAATATGTGTCCATCAGTTAATTGTTGAACCACAGCCAGATTCTAGAAAAGGAATCAGACAAGTCACAAACAGTCAGAGTCCTGGAGACCTCAGCCAACTAGTCGCCTCACCCATCGGTCATTCTACAGCTGAGTCAGTCCTGGACCAGCCAATCTGACAAAAGGACCATTCCACCCAATGACTGCAGTGCTCCTTTATCAAAGATGATTCTTCCATGGCAGGCAAATAACACAGCAGTAGAGCAGTGGGACCAGGTGCCACATGAGGATACTGAGAAGAGAAGCAGAATAGGTGAGCGTTAGTAACAGTTTATAAATATCACATTACCTATATTTTACTACAAATGACTAACAACAGAGATGCAGTGTGAACAGCTAATCAGCAGCTCTACTCATGGTATGCTAAACTGAAGTAGTGAGTCTTCAGCCTAGATTTAAAAGCTGAGACTGTAGGTGCACCTCTTATAGTAGCAGGCAGACCGTTCCACAGCTTCGGAGCCCTGCAACTAAAAGCTTGACAATGCTCAACAATATCAGAATGCATTCTGCGGAACTTATTATAGAGCCAGATGAAAAATACAACAAATGTGTAACAGGGAGAATGCAGATACCCTTTGGAGTTACCAGATAAACAAATGTGCCCGTCTTTGGTATGAGCAAGGAAATTCTGAGCACCCAGAGGACAATCTCTATACATGAAGAATGGATGGCCTCATGGTTGTAGTACAGTATGAGCTCTCATTTACAAATTCTTAAACCTGCTTTGTCCAGTTCAGGATCACTGGGGCTGGAGTCTATCCTGACAGCCACAGATGTGAAGCTAGATACAGCCCTGGACGTGGTACTAAGTGAAAAGCAATTACATTTTTTTTTTTTACAATTGTGGGGTTAAGCCACAAAACACTTAAATATCTTACATGTTTTTAACTAGGTTTAATAATTTTTGCCATTATCACTTTTTGTATATTTCTATATACTGTGGTACCCGGATGGGGGTGGTACCCAGCCGGGACACCCAGGAGGACCAGAGGAGGGCTTGTGCCTCCTCCAGACCACGAGGGGGCGACCACCCTGGTTGCTTTGGGGGCCACGGGTACAGAGCTGGGAAGCTCGACCCTGTAGGGGCCCATGGTCACCACCAGGGGGCACCCCAATACCTGGAGGACCCTGGACCTCAGCACTTTCGCCACACCAGGAAGTGCTGGGGGGACGAGGAACAGGGATACCTGGAGTGCTTCCAGGGATACAGCCGGCACTTTCGCCACACTGGGGCGTGTCGGTGGAAGATTGCCGTAGACACACCTGGAGCACATCCGGGTCCTTATTTAAAGGGGCCGCATCCCTTCAGAGAGGGACTTGAGTCGGGTGGAAGAAGGACAAGGTTTCTGGAGGAGAGAAGGAGGCGGTCTGAAGATTGAGAGAGAAGGCATTGTGTTGACCTGGACTGTGGGGTATTGGGGTTTGTGAGAGTGACTTATTGTAATGGAGACCCTAAATAAATGTGTGTGGGGTGTAAAATAAAGACACAACAGAGCATAAAGGTTTGGGGTTTCCGGCCCCGTATACTGTAAAGAAGATTCAAATTGAGGTTATACAGTCCAAAGTGCATTCACTGGTTTAACTGTTAACCATCATATGGCTTGATGGGGGAACATTTATAGAGGGGACCGGAATTGAACAGAGGAATGCTGGGTAACGAGGAGTGGTGTAGTCTGGGATACTGACGTCATCAGAGGGAAGGAAGATGTGGAAGTGGAGTAGCGGGAGGTGATTCAGGGTGCCGTCGTTTCCTTCTTTCTGGGAAGATAAAGAAAACAAGGTTAGTTGCCTGCCCGTCCCGTATGGCTTTCGGATTTCGCGCTCTGTCCCGGGTCGTTCTGCGACTCCCCATGCGCGCGTGCGTGACAGGGGTGATTACAACGTGTCTGCCTGTCTGTGTCCAGGTCATATTCCACAATACACAACTATTCCGAACTATTCTTACTGTCAATCCTTTGTCTTTTTATGGATGTATGGCTAAAGCTCAGGTTTCCCAAATTGTTTGAAATTATATTTGTATAACTATTTTTTCACATTTTTGTCATCCTCTGAAAAGTGAAGCATGACAAGAAAAGTAAAATGATCTCTCTAACTAGACTAAGAAACACTTGTGCTAAATTGTGGCTATGTACCATTATCAGTGGCATGACTAAAGGAGTAGACCACATGTAGGGGAAGAAGCAGCCAAACAACTTTGCTTCTGAAAGACATCCTAAGAGGCATCTATGCAGTGGATTAAGTTACTACTTTTCACATGAAATGTTTAGCAATCAAATATTACTTAAGCCCCCTGGCTAAATATCGCTGAACCAACAATAATAGAGAAGGGTGAAGGAAACACAAGATTTCTGAAGGAGAAAATTATTGTGTCACCAGCAGTGGGAACAAGGTGAATTAACTATTACCTGTAAATATAACAAAGTTCTACATTTGAATACGTTCTTGATTTTCACGGTTGTGGAGAGAGAAGACTTCTTCTATGTTGGTTGAAGATGCAGGTTAAGAATTTCACTATAATCTGTACATGCAATGAAATGAGATGGTAGGATCTGTATATAAGGTGTAGCACAGTGGTGCAGTGGTATACTGTGGATCCAGTGTTGTTGGTCCACCCACATATGGATGAATTAGAAATTCTAATTTGATCTGCCTGAGTTTGGCTACAGCTTTGTGTGTGTGTGCATGTGTGTAAGTGGACCAGTAATGGACCAGCTCCCTGTCTTATTCCTGCCTTGTGTCCATTGGTGACAGAATAAGCTCTGACACCCATGACCCTGAGTTATATTAAGCTATTTTGAGAATAATATCTTACAGTACTTGTTTCTGAGCACATCAAAGCTGATATTTGTATTTGTCAATGTCTTGCCTTCTTCTAGTGTTTAAGGAAACAGTGCTTCCAATTGCCATATGGCTACCAAATATTTTCTATAATATATGAAAAAGACTTGTAATTACACAATGTGACACAACATGTGTAGTTGTTACAGTAACAGACCTCTAGCATTGTAATTTAAGTAGGAGTATAGGGACCTAATCAATGACTTTATTAAATGGTGCAACTCAAACCACCTACACCTGAACACCAGCAAAACCAAGGAGCTGGTGGTGGTTTTTAGGAGGCCTAGACCCCTCATGGACCCCGTGATCATCAGAGGTGACTGTGTGCAGATGGTGCAGAACTATAAATATCTGGGAGTGCAGCTGGATGAAATATTAGACTGGACTGCCAGTACTGATGCTCTGTGCAAGAAAGGACAGAGCCGGTTATACTTCCTTAGAAGGCTGGCGTCCTTCAACACCTGCAATAAGATGCTGCAGATGTTCTATCAGATGGTTGTGGTGAGCGCCCTCTTCTATGTGGTGGTGTGCTGGGGAGGCAGCATAAAGAAGAGGGACGCCTCACACCTGGACAAACTGGTGAGGAAGGCAGGCTCTATTGTTGGAATGGAGCTGGACAGTTTGACATCTGTGGCACAGTGACGGGCGCTCAGCAGGCTCCTATCAATTATGGAGAATCCACTGCATCCACTAAACAGTATCATCTCAAGACAGAAGAGCAGCTTCAGCGACAGACTGCTGTAACTGTCCTGCTCCACTGACAGACTGAGGAGATCGTTCCTCCCCCATACTATGCGACTCTTCAATTCCACCCGGGGGGGTAAACGTTAACATTTAACATTATACAAAGTTATTGTCTGTTTTTTACCTGCATTATTATCAATCTTTAATTTAATATTGTTTATTGTATCAGTACGCTGCTGCTGGAGAATGTGAATTTCCCCTTGGGATTAATAAAGTATCTATCTATCTATCTATCTATCTATCTATCTATCTATCTATCTATCTATCTATCTATCTATCTATCTATCTATCTATCTATCTATCTAATATTCATTATGTGAAAACATCAGATAAAGACTTAAGTGCTACTGTTTTGACAATTAAACCCCGCTGATGGAGATTACGCTTTCTGCTGCTCTCTGTGAGATGTTTATTTAGGTACTCCTGTTCACCCTCCACATCCCAAAAATGTGCACTTTATGATTATTGTTGCCCCTACTCAGGCCCAATGCATGTGATTGTGTGTGTGTGTGTCCATGAGGATGCTCTGTAGCGAAGCATCATGGGTTGATGCCTGCCTTGCTATGGTAAGTTGTGCCTTTTTATACTCCCGTATCTATCTAAGCAAGTTAGCAATAGGGATGTATAGCTGTACCCCGACTTCCATACAGACCTTCTGCCAAGAGATAACAGTGTCTCATTTGTTTTTCCATTAAATTGATGTTTTTGATGTGTCACCGTTTCTCCAACAACTCTGTGCGAGTTGAGCTGATGTAACATATTCAGATTGTCTACACTGCATTGCTTTTGACATTTCTAAAAATTATGAATTTAAAAAATAGAAAAAAAGAAATGAAAGCTGATGTACAGAAAGACTCCAGATACCGTGTGTCTGGAGCCAACTAACTCTGACAATGGATGGTTGCTGCATGCCACTGAACTCACGTACTGACAGCTAAAATATGAAAAATGTTTACTGCCAAGAGGACGAGAGGAAAAGGGCAACCGTACACAGGAAACCCCAAGGGTTTTTGATTTAGCTTTATTACATTTGGCCGACTGAAATGCAATTCAGCAAGCAGCGGTATGACTGGGAAATAGCCATAAAGGAATTTTCTGAAGACATTAATTAAAGTATAACCTTATATTTCTCTACTCCCATTTTAATAATAAAAAAAAAAAACTCCTCATCTGCATTATTAAATTTATAATGTCATTCTAGGTGAGCAGTACAAGTGCTGTCATATTTAATTTCTTTTTTGGGGTAATCAGCTGCTTTCTATCATGGGAAATGTGATCTAAGTAACAAGGCATCTGACTTCCCCTTTAGCTGATGGACATGTTAAAAAGACTGAACTTTAAATCAACCTTTTTCATTCCAATCAATTTGCATGATTTGTTTCCTCCAATAAACCTTCACGATAAATAAGCAAATGAAATTGCCCAATGGTGGCAACAAGTTAAATAAATTATGCCACCTCTGTGATCTGACTTTTAATAATTCCTTTGATTCCTGCATTTTCTTCTCCTCTAATATAAAAGTATGTGAGGAAAAGCAACCTATTTGAGGAAGGATTCCACTACTTACAGGCATCCAGAAAGTATTCACAGCGCATCACTTTTTCCATATTTTGTTATGTTATAGCCTTATTCCAAAATGGATTAAATTCATTTTTTTCCTCAGAATTCTACACACAACACCCCATAGTGACAACGTGAAAAAAGTTTACTTGAGGTTTTTGCAGATTTATTAAAAATAAAAAAACTGAGAAAGCACATGTACATAAGTATTCACAGCCTTTGCCATGAAGTTCAAAATTGAACTCAGGTGCATCCTGTTTCTCCTGATCATCCTTGAGATGTTTCTGCAGCTTCACTGGAGTCCACCTGTGGTAAATTCAGTTGATTGGACATGATTTGGAAAGGCACACACCTGTCTATATAAGGTCCCACAGTTGACAGTTCATGTCAGAGCACAAATCAAGCATGAAGTCAAAGGAATTGTCTCGAGGCACAAATCTGGGGAAGGTTACAGAAAAATTTCTGCTGCTTTGAAGGTCCCAATGAGCACAGTGGCCTCCATCATCCGTAAGTGGAAGAAGTTCGAAACCACCAGGACTCTTCCTAGAGCTGGCCGGCCATCTAAACTGAGTGATCGGGGAAGAAGGGCCTTAGTCAGGGAGGTGACCAAGAACCCGATGGTCACTCTGTCAGAGCTCCAGAGGACCTCTGTGGAGACAGGAGAACCTTCCAGAAGGACAACAATCTCTGCAGCAATCTACCAATCAGGCCTGTATGGTAGAGTGGCCAGACGGAAGCCACTACTTAGTAAAAGGCACATGGCAGCCCGCCTGGAGTTTTCCAAAAGGCACCTGAAGGACTCTCAGACCATGAGACAGAAAATTCTCTGGTCTGATGAGACAAAGATTGAACTCTTTGGTGTGAATGCCGGTGTGGTGTGGAGAAACCAGGCACCACTCATCACCAGGCCAATACCATCCCTACAGTGAAGCATGGTGGTGGCAGCATCATGCTGTGGGGATGTTTTTCAGCGGCAGGGACTGGGAGACTAGTCAGGATAAAGGGAAAGATGACTGCAGCAATGTACAGAGACATCCTGGATGAAAACCTGCTCCAGAGCGCTCTTGACCTCAGACTGGGGTGACGGTTCATCTTTCAGCAGGACAACGACCCTAAGCACACAGCCAAGATATGAAAGTAGTGGCTTCAGGACAACTCTGTGAATGTCCTTGAGTGGCCCAGCCAGAGTCCAGACTTGAATCCGATTGAACATCTCTGGAGAGATCTTAAAATGGCTGTGCACCGACACTTCCCATCCAACCTGATGGAGCTTGAGAGGTGCTGCAAAGAGGAATGGGCAAAACTGGCCAAGGATAGGTGTGCCAAGCTTGTGGCATCATATTCAAAAAGACTTGAGGCTGTAATTGCTGCCAAAGGTGCTTACTGATAAGGCAGTTAATGATCGCTGTAAGCATTAAAGATCCTAATACTGAACTAAGAGTCACCAAAATGTCACCAGACATGACCTAACTCTGGTTTAGTATGAACTAAGCAGTTTAGGATTGACTTATTACATAGCTCAGTGAAGTGGGGCATGATTTTCAAGCTACAGTATATAGATAGATAGATAGATAGATAGATAGATAGATAGATAGATAGATAGATAGATAGATCTTTATTGTCATTGTCACTATTACAAAGGAACAACGAAATTGAAGGTGCAGTTGACTCAGTGTGAAGAATAAGAGTTAAAAAGACAAGAAGAGAGAAAATAATAACAAACCGAGTAGTAATAAAAGTACTTTACAAAATATACAAATTGCACTGGTTGACTTAAGGTCTGTATTGCACATTGGTAGAATGATATGGAGCAGTTTTATTCTGAGTTCAGGGCCATGATTGCTTTTCGATAAAAGCTGTTTTTAAGGCGGTTTGTCCTGGTTTCCATTGCTCTGTATCTCTTTGCCTCTTCCAGCTTTTGCCATCGGCCATGACCGGGATGTGATGAATCCTGTGAAATGTCTATTGCTTTTTTGCGGCATCGGGAGGTGTAGATTTGTTCCAGAGTGGGGAGGGTACAACCAATTGTTCTCTCCGCTGTCCTGATGACCCTGTGGAGCGCTTTCTTTTCTGAGGAAGTGCAGCTGCCGTACCACACACACAGTCCATACGTGAGCACACTCTCGATGGAACAGTGATAAAAGGCAAGGAGCAGATTTTTTGAGGGATGGTTCTTTCTGAGAATTCTCAGAAAATACAGTCTCTGCTGCGCCTTCTTCAGCAGCTCCAGGTCAGGTCATCCTCCAGCTCCATACCCAGAAACACTGAACACCGGGACCCTCTCCACACAGGCCCCGCCAATGATGAGTGGCTGGATGTCAGTTTTGTTTTTTCTAAAGTCAATAACAAGCTCCTTCGTTTTTTTGGTGTTGAGGAGCAGGTTATTGACTGTGCACCACTCTGACAGTCGCTCCACCTCGTCCCTGTATGCCAGCTCACCCTCCTTGCCCGAGATGAGTCCGACCACCGTCGTGTCATCCGCGAACTTTATAATCTTGTTGCTATGGTGAGTGGGGACACAGTCATATGTGTAGAGGGTGTAGAGGAGCAGGCTGAGCACACAACCCTGTGGCGTCCCAGTGTTGAGGCTGAGAGCAGTGGATGTGTGGAGACCCAGCCTGACCCTCTGGGAGCGACCAGACAGGAAGTCCAGTATCCAACTGCAGGTGAGTGATGGAAGTCCCAGATCTGCACGCTGAGTTAATTGGGTATTCAGGACTTTAATGTTAAAGTTCTGGATTAGCATTAATGCTAATAAAGACCTCCTTTTGTTAAATTTAAATATTGTGGCTTACTTTCCTTCCACAACACATATTTTATTGTCTGGAGTAAGTATTTCTCTTTAAATTTATCAGTATTTATTCATTATTTATCAAAGCTATTCTTCCTAAGAAAAGGACGTGATTGACAAAGTGTCTTCAACTGCCACCAGACATTCGATTGTTCTGCCTTAAAGTTACTTACCCAGGTGACACCAGGTACTATAATAAATAAGAATTGATATTCTTCATTAAAATTGACATACTTTTTCAATAATATGACTTTTTGACATTGATTTGAAATGACATTTGGTGAAAGACAGACAGCAGTGCCAGTATTCTTGTAAACGTTTTCTAGGCATGTGTATTGTGTTGTTTCTCCTCAAATCGATAAATGACTACATTTTCACTTCATAAGGACTTTTCCAAAAACAACACAGCCACAAAGTGCTTTAGAAAATACATCATCAAGAGTAGTTCTTTGGTGCATTGTATTTCCTAAGAGAAGCTCTGTAGTGTGCTGAAACGACATTATGTGGAAATTGTACAGCTGGAGTTCTACTGATTTCTCACTCATTAACAGTCTGTTAATCTCGCCAAAGAAGCTTTAAAATCTCCCCTTGCTTGGCAGTCTGCAGTTCGCGTGAGCAGGTGTTCTGCCTTCCGAGACTGAACAAATAGAATAATCGCAGAGAAGCTCTTTATTGGTGATGGTACAGATGGCAAACTTCATGCTGCTCTTAGCATAACCACAACTTCTGTGAAGCCAAATATGAAATGGTAGTCTCTCCGCAAAATAAAGAAAGGAAAATGTTACCTGAAATTATTTTTGTACATGTAGTTGTTCTGATGTCATGCCTCAAACAATAAGCTGTTTCTTGACCTCCATTCAGTAATTTAAATTCAGGAGATTAGAACGGATGCATTCTGCTCCACTAGAATTTCAAACGCCTGGCAAGTTATCCTTTACCTACCAGGTTTGCAGTCTTGGCACTCATTCATTACAGTTTTATTTTTCTAATTACAAATATGACCCTGAGGAGCCGTGTGATGTGTAGGTGAACTCTAATTATTGCAGAATATTCTGTGATTTGCATACTGAAGGCTCTTTTGATGTCTGGAAAGGCAAAAACATGGCCTTTTAAAGCTAAATTTAGAAAAGTAAAAATATCAATAAAAACTAATCAAGATGCAGATTACTATAAATAGGTCTACAATTTAAGCAGATTAGGGTGACCACATATGATTAGTAAAAAAAAGGAGCACAATTAGAAAAAAAAGAATAACAAAAAATCTTTTAGAGTTACAAACGAGGCGGGCAGGTGATGAAGATAAGCCAGAGGGGCTGCTGACCCACTTCTTAATGAAGGCTTCATTGGATGGGGGCATCCACTGTGGATTGCCATCTTTTTAAATCTTTCAAAATGAAGCTGCTCAGAGGTGAGGTAAATTATAACTGAAACCACGAAACCTTCTTTCTAAATGCTCATTAAAACAACACATTAGAAATGGTTTCATTTGCAGATTCAGTAGAGTTCAAGGAGGATGTTTTTGTAAGTTGCAAAATTTGTTCTAGGAATTTATTTCATCCCATAGCCTTAGTCCCATGATGAACGCTCCTTCAACCTGCCACTAATACCATCTTTATCTTATAGACGATGTACAGTACCTATTAAAGGATTTACCACCTTGGGTGGTTTCTCAATTTATTGTTGTACATCGAATCCAAGTGAATTTAATTTGTTTTTTTTTTTACATTGACCAACTGAAAAAGGCTATTTAATGTCATAGTGAAAAAGATCTCTGCAAACTGGTCTACATTAATAACAAACATAAAATACAATCACAGAAGTATTCACCCCCTTCAAGTCAGTAATTAGTAAGATGCACCTTTGTCAGCCATGACAGCTTTCAGTCTGTGTGCACAGGCCTCTCTCTGTCTATCAGCTTTGCACATCTGAGTACTGCCATTTTTCCAAGATCTTCTTTGAAAAACTCCTCAAGCTAGGGTTACCAGATGTCCTCCTTTTCGGCGTTGTGTCCCCCATCCAGCAGGCATTGCCTAAAAAAGGTGAAAATGTCCGGCTTTCGTCAATCTCTGACTTGATCATGTTATTGGCTGAAATCACACACTATCATCTCTATGTTGCAGTGGACAAAAGAAAGTAATAGACTTTAGGAATTCTTTTTGCAAAGTACAATTTTAAGAACGTTCTTGTCTGGAGTTCCACTTCTATGTTGCCGGGAATGATGAACTGCTGTGAAAAGTCGCCTCGGCTGAAAAATATGAAACCGTATAGTTATTCTATAACTTTTAATTTTGATGACTCGTTTTGTGACCTGTCAAATTAGTTGTTTTTAAAGTTTTCATTGTAACACACAGTTCACACTGTTTTGTGAATAAAGCAGGACGCTTTCTCCTTTGTCCTCTTTTATGACCTGCGTTGTCCTCCTTTGGTTTCGCAGGTATCTGGTAACCCTACCTCAAGCTCTGTCAGTCTGCATGGTGATCGTGCATGAACAGCCATTTTTCAAGTCAAGCCACAGATTCTTATTTCATTTGAGATCTGCCACTCTGGAACATTAACATTTTGTTTTTAAGCCATTCTTCTGTAACTTTGACTTCATGTTGTCTTGTTGGAAAACAAATATTCTCTCAAGGCCCAGGTTTTTTCACAGATTGTCTCAGGTTTTTCTCCAGTATTTTACTGCCTTCATTTTACAACATCAAGCCCTCCAGGGCCTGCTGCAGAGAAGCATTCACACAGTGTGACACTGCCACCATGCTTCAAGATGATAATGGCGTGTTTCTGATAATGTGCCGTGTTCAGACATGAAGCTCAATATTGGTTTTTATCAGACAATAATACCTTCTGCTAGCGGACTTCAGAGTCTCCACTGTGCCTTTTGGGAAACTCTACCTGAGATGTTATGTTAGGTTTTTAACATAAAGTCCCATAAAGCTGTGACTGATGAAGCACCCATGCAACAGCTTTTGTCTGCACAGTCTCTCCATTCTCAAACACTGCTACCTTGGAACCCATTCAGAGTTACCATAGGGTTTCTTGGTGGCCTTCCTCATTCATCTTCTTCTTGTATGGGCACTTGGTTTTTCAGGACAGCCTGTTCTAGGCAGATTTACAGCTGCCTCATAATCTTTCATTTTCTTAATGATGGATTTAGCTAGACTCCATGGAATGTTCAATGACTTGGATATTTTCTTGTCTCTGTGATGTAGCGGGTCCACAGCTCAAGTCAACAGGGCCACATTTTAAATAAATAGTCACTGTACTCACGCCTTAGAGATGGGGCGTGGTAGTGATGTGGACGGTCCTCGCTTAAGTGCACAGGTGAGGAGACGTCCGCATCTGTAATTGATTCCAGGAGCTGCTAATTGCCTCACCTGATCCACGTCCCCGTGATAAATAATAGAAGTGCAAGGCGGCTAGGAGAGAGAAAAAAGAACATGAAGGGAGGTTAATGGAGAAGGAAGCGGGAAGGAGAAAGCCGGTGCAGGAGAGCGAGAGCGAGTGAGTGCAGGCTCACGCTGATTGCGGGCAGCTGGGGAGAGGCGAGCCTGAGTAGGGTGTTTGGCCGGCACCCGAGGGCCGACAGTAGTGGTCGCTCCTGCTGAGTGCTTGTTTGGAGCAGGAGTGACTGGGAGAAGGTTGGCTCGCCACACGCAGCGAAGGCAGCGGGAGTCGGGGACTTGGGAAGTGGAAGCCCCAGTGTGAGCGTCTTGGTCGCTGAGGAGCCCAAGTCTTGATCTGGGTTCAGATCAGGGATCGCAAAGGCCACCAGACCAGTATGGTGAAGAAGGTCAGCTGCATGTAGGGTGACTCCCCTGGTGCATAGCCTGGATGGGAGAAGCAGGAGAGTCACCAGTAGCAAGAAGGCACTGGGCTTTGTTTTTAAAAGACTGCTTCCAGCCATTGTTTTAACCTCGGTTGTAAAGGATTTTTTTTCTATTGGATTATAACCTCCACCTTTCACTTGTTTTTATTGGATTATTTATTTGAGGATTTTTGAAGCACTGCACTATTTATTTGGGCACTATGTTTTGTTTTGTTGTTTTTAATTAAAGCACTTTGCACTTTTTGCACCATCCCCTTTGCTTCACTGTTGTGCCTCACTGTCCAGCTCATCTGCGACATTACCAACGGTGTAGGGTCCAAGAGCTTCCAGAAGGAAGATGGGAGCATGGAGTAGAACCTGCATCGTCACAGTCTCCATCCCTTGACTTGTGCTTTTCGATCGTTGCTTGGAATGTTCTTTTTATCTTCACTGTGTACATTAGGGCACCATGCTGACGCAACATAAGTTGGACCCTCTACATAAGGTACATTTATACTACAATCAACTGAAGCCCCTTGACTACAGAGAGGTGATCTCCACTGAGATAAATCGTGTGACCTCTAAAACTATTTTGATGCACCGCTGACAATACAGGTGTATCATATTAAAGGGGATGAGTACAGGGTGGGGCAGAAATAACTCCCACATTTCAAAGGGGGATTGAAAAAAAATGGCACGATGTATCACCAAAAACTTTTTATTTCCCAAATGTAGATATAAAAAAGTTTTTTTACTTTAAGTTTTAAAAATTATATCGTCCAAATGGTGGCCTTGACGGCTGATACACATTTGAAGCCGTTCTTAGAAACTTTCCATCACTCTCACTAGCATGTCGGGCGAAATTCCTTCAATTTCTTCTTGAATGGCCTCCTTTAGTTGGTCCAAGGACCGAGGATGATGTTTGAAAACCTCGGCCTTGAGGTACCCCCTTCAGTGCAGATCCTGTTGCCCTTACTCTTTGAACCCACAGTAAAATCGTTTTCCGGTCTGGAACACTTTCATTAGCACGTAAACCGAACCGCGTGCGAAACGCCCTCTGCGTCGCAGTTCCAGATGCGCCATTTTTGAAAAAAGTCCCCACTACAAAGCCTTGATGCTCACCCGACCACGGAAGGGTGACAACTGAAAACTTTATTATGCACCCTACCTAACGGAACGGACCGCACCCCTCTACCTGCTTTGGGGATCCCACAGTGATTTTTCGAAATGTGGGACTTATTTCTGCCCCAGCCTGTACTTCAATCTGTGGTGGGCTGGCGCCCTGCCCAGGATTTGTTCCCTGCCTTACACCCTATGTTGGCTGGGACTGGCTCCAGCAGACCCCCCCATGACCCTGTAGTTCGGATATAGCGGGTTGGATAGTGGATGGATGGATGGATGAATACTTCAGTTATTTTGTTTTATCATAATATGATTAATGTGGATCACATTGCAGAGATCTGTTTTCTCTTTGACATTAAAGAGTCTTTTTCTGTTTATCATTGTCAAAAGCCACATTAAATTCACTGTGATTCAATGTTGTATATCAGTGAAATGTGTAAACTTCCAAGGGGGTGAATTCTTTTCACAGGCGCTGTTTATCCTACACAGCATGCAGTTGACAACTCTCATCAACAATTTCCAATCACCATTTACAAAACACTGCTTTGCAATTAAGAGATGTGTATGTTAGGCTTACACGGACCTCCAGATTGAGCACATGTGACTTCACGTTGGTCTGTGAGTGAGTGTGCCTTCCAGTGGGCTGGCACTGTGTCCACAGTTGGTTCCTGCTTTGTGCCCAGTGCTACTGAAATAGGTATTGGCTTTCTGCTACAAAAATAATACATTTGTATTTGTATAATTTTCTATATGTACTTGTATTTTAAATATTCTGTATTTAATTCTATGCATTTCTCTTTCAGGCCATTAAACAAAAGAAGTACATCAGTGCTGAAATAAATAAAATGTTACGGTGCTGTTAACATGTCCTATGTAGTTAGGCTGCAACTGTACTGAACATGTACACACTTTGTTGTTCTTGTAATCGTTTTATTTTATATAAGAGACTTTGCAGCTTTGCCACATTTGGGGTGGGAGGGTTCATTTTTGTATAGTAGTGTCCTGTTTGGTGAATGTTAAATGATAGTTGTAATCAGAATATAAGTTTAATGTCACTGTGCTCTGTGCAAATATTTTAAATCTCTTTTTCTTTCTACATGCACAGCTGAGCCAGATTTAGTACAAAGGGGTTCAGCATTTAGAACTGCTAAGCCAAGCATAGGACAAGATAGACAAAGACAAATGGACAACGGCCACTATTTCTGTGTGACAGAGTCAGCATGATATTGAATCCTCTCTTTGCCTTGTTTGGAATGGCATGATTTTACCTAAGTAAGGGCCTGCACATGGAGAAAGAGTATAAATCCTTGGAACATTGCCCGGCACACCTTTGAAGCCGACGGATGGATGAGAGATAACATCATCTGATCCTGAAAATCCTTCCAGTGCAGCGACGGAAATGGCAGACTCTACACAAAGGTCTTGTCATGGCTTCCCGTCTGTTATTCTGCGTAAATCGTCATTAAAGAAAACTAAGTTATTTTATCTTATGTGATTTCTTACCGCCATATAACTAAGGGAGGAATATCGCCTCTTTATAATATATCTATTTAGGTTCAGGTTACTTAAGACGCCGCAATTACAAAAGAACTTATTCCAACCAGGGAGCTAGCGCCCCCTGCTGGATAGAACAGTAACAACACCGGTTTATAAATATGGGATCTGTGTCTTTAAACAGATTTACGCAGATGTGGAGGGGCTTGTGGGATTTGTAGTTTGTAGCTGTAGGCACTGTACATATAAAACCAGGAGAGAAGGATGTTGTGGGACTTCTTGACTTTTCCATTTTCCACCAGCTTCATCACCGGTATCAGATAAAAACCATTTATGAGTTGGAAGTTTGTGACAGAGGAAGGTTTTGCACGGTTGTTGGTTACAGAGATGGCGGTGGGTACTTTTTCCCCCCAATCCTTTGTACAGTGTCTCTTTTTGAAGAGGTGTGCCTCAGAAGATCATTCACCATCTGGACTCTGATGGTAGGACTGTATTCATTATCCATTTTTCCAGGAAGTAGTTTACTAAAGGGGATTACTCCACCATATCTTTCCTTCTGTTAACAACTGTTTGCACTTCAGAATCCACACTCATCCCTTACCATGAAGACTTTTCCAGGACTGTAAATATTGTTTGTGGGTTTTTTTGTTTACCTTTCTTTGGTGTGTTTGTAAATAGTTATTATAGTAAATAGTTAATATAAATATTATTGCTTAATATATGTTTTGACATTTTTTTTGGTGTGTGTTGTTAACATTTGGGTGTTGGGGTGGAAAATACTGCAGGGCTTTGGCATTGGCCTAATTCCACCTGTCTCCCACTTTAAAAGCATAGCGGCTTCATCGTTACACAAATCTATTGGCAAACTCGGCACTCTCCCACAAGTTGGGGTTCGCTACAACTCGAGCATTCATGAATTTTGGTGTATGTGGGGGATCCTGAAACTAAAACCTCATGGGTATGGGAGGCCAGCAGTAGTATATGGCATGATATGAGCAACTGTGTTATGCAAAATATACTCTACCAGTAACGGAGCACTGCATGATAATGTGCAGTGAATACACTTGACTTGAGCATTCCTAGTTTTCCTCCTCTTTCTCTGTACGTTTAGCATTCGTTTGCCCAGAGGTTGATGGGCTTGCTACTTCCTGAGCAGCTCTTCTTTTCCCCATCCTAGCGGCCCGCTTCTTCTCTTTTTCTGTTGGCATCTTTTCGCGTTAAAACTGATTAAGTCAGTGTTTGTGTTGCAATTACATAGTACGTTTTTTTTCATTTTTCACTTAAGCTGGCACTTAAGTGTTCAATCTGCCTCAAGAATGATTTAAGATATGAAGAGGTAGGGGAAGTGACAGTGAAGGTGGTAGGGATGAGATTGGTGCCTGTACACATGCGTCGCACGGCCACCCTGCTGGCCGCTGCAGAGAGTTGATTCTACAATAAAATAAAATAAAAATAAAAGAGGAATAACCGTGGAGGTCAATCATCATCCAGAAAGCGGATAGTAAATGTCACGTAGTATATGTTGTGAAGGATGGCCGGCTAAATATTCCGGCCCACACCTCCAGGCCGCCAGGTGGAGCTCTCCCAACAGCATGGAGGTTCCCTGAATTCCAGCAGGGCCTTATGGACCTTGTAGTTTGTATGCGCAGCCCCTGCTGGATACCATGGGGGCCACTGGGAGCCGCTGTAGGGAGGCTTTCAGACTGCTATGTGCCCTATAACCTGGAAGTACATCCTGGTCACATGAACAGGTGAAACGACGTGCTTCCAGGTTGAAGAAAAGGACTTTTACTCTGACCCGGAAGTAATAAGGACTTGTGGATTGTTGGACAGGAACCACTTCCGGGTCAGGGGGTATAAAAGGACTGTGGGAAAGCCCAGACACTGAGCTGAGCTGGGAGGAAGGATGGCTAAGTGTCTGGGAGAGGAGGATTGGTGATTATAGCAATTATTGTAGTGTATTGTATGAGTAGTGTGGAGTGGAGGGTGCTTAGTGCACAGTATTATTATAAAATAAATAATAATTGTACATTTACCTGGTGTTTGGAGTGGTACCTGAGGGTTCAAGTGGTCGATAACTACCTCTACTGCTACAATGTGTACCAAATTTCAGGTGAATAGGCCAAACGGGTTGCGAGCTACAGGTGATTTAAAATCCTGGACAGACAAATGAACAGCCACGGTAGAGTATTATATATAAAGATACGTTTAACTGTCCTGTATTAGCCAGCATTTGCCATTATGACCTGAGTTGATCATATGCCGTGCTCCCTTAGATCCGTTTTAATAAAAGCAGTTTATCTGAAACCACTGCAGAGTGATCTTACATATTATTTAAGAAAATCCACAACAAACCTCAACTTGGTTCAAGTAGCTAGCCCCACGCGGAGGGCACAACAGTCACTACCTCTGCAGTCTACTTTATTTAGTGTTGTGACCTTCAACCGCAGAAGGCAAAGTGTAACAGGCCAGGTCTGAAATGAGTTAATTTATTAACACATTAATTGCTGGACCATTTATTACCAGGATTCTGCAGTACAGGTCTGCACATATATGACAATTAATGAATTCTATCAAAAGTCATAAAAAATGTAAAGAAATGTATTAGAAAGCAACACTTTTATTATCAACAGTATCTCTGCCAAAAATGTAAAGAAACTGTTAATTACTTTATTTTCACCAGTAACATGACTAAAAATCTACATACTGAATGAGGGTCCTTGAATGATGGCACCATGCAGAGTGCAGGCTTAAAAGCACGTGTGCCATAAATATAACGAGTTTCTTTGCACTGTCCATGCTTGTTGCACACAACACATTTGGTAGTTGGTGACAGTTCACACTCAGTGGGTGGAAGAATGTCCATGTAGGACTGTCCTTATCTTGTGATGAAGACTATCCGCATCAGTGCCAGAACCCAGAGGTTATACCTCATCCAAATAATTTTTACTATCACAATCACTCTCTTCAGCATCAAAATATTTAACTCACAACAAATTTAGTTGTTCTAAAACATCGCAGCTTTATATCTTTTTAGCATCAACATAATTATGAACTGTCTACTTATAGCACTATTTTCCACAACCTGTTGCCACCCAAAAAAAAATAATTCTACAGCTACCCACTAGATGGCAGCACTGCTGTGGATAATTGAGATGCAGCAGCAAAGCTTCCAGCAAGCTGACGGCATCTATAGTGGCTGTGTGCCGAGTTCTCACGTATGTCACATTGTGACAGGCTCATCGACATACGAGTTAACTCATACCTCGCATTCAAAGTGTTAACAAATTCTGTACTACCCATCTAAGACATGTTAGAATCTAAATAATCAACATAGACCACAGTGTTAATGCTTTCAGTGCACCATCCATTAGAATGCATTTTGTAATGCATGTAGTAATAACATGCATTGCACTTGTCATTCAAGCAGATAGATAGATAGATAGATAGATAGATAGATAGATAGATAGATAGATAGATAGATAGATAGATAGATAGATAGATAGATAGATAGATAGATAGATGGCACTATATGATAGATAGATAGATAGATAGATAGATAGATAGATAGATAGATAGATAGATAGATAGATAGATAGATAGATAGATAGATAGATAGATAGATAGATAGATAACTTTATTAATCCCAATGGGAAATTCACATTCTCCAGCAGCAGCATACTGATAAAATAAACAATGTTAAATTAAAGAATGATAATAATGCAAGTGAAAAACAGACAATAACTTTGTATAATGTTAAATGTTAACGTTTACACCCCCCCCCCCCCCCCCCGGGTGGAATTGAAGAGTCGCATAGTTTGGGGGAGGAACAATCTCCTCAGTCTGTCAGTGGAGCAGGACAGTGACAGCAGTCTGTCGCTGAAGCTGCTCCTCTGTCTGGAGATGATACTATTTAGTGGATGCAGTGGATTCTCCATAATTGATAGGAGCCTGCTGAGTGCCCTTCGCTCTGCCACAGATGTTAAACTGTCCAGCTCCATGCCAACAATAGAGCCTGCCTTCCTCACCAGTTTGTCCAGGCATGAGGCGTCCTTCTTCTTAATGCTGCCTCCCCAGCACACCACCGCATAGAAGAGGGCGCTCGCCACAACCGTCTGATAGAACATCTGCAGCATCTTATTGCAGATGTTGAAGGATGCCAGCCTTCTAAGGTAGTATAACCGGCTCTGTCCTTTCTTGCACAGCGCATCAGTATTGGCAGTCCAGTCTAATTTATCATCCAGCTGCACTCTCAGATATTTATAGGTCTGCACCATCTGCACACAGTCACCTTTGATGATCATGGGGTCTATGAGGGATCTGGGCCTCCTAAAATCCACCACCAGCTCTTTTGTTTTGCTGGTGTTCAGGTGTAGGTGGTTTAACAAAGTCACTGATTAGGTCCCTATACTCCTCCTCCAGCCCATTCCTGATGCAGCCCACGATAGCAGTGTCATCAGCAAACTTTTGCACGTGGCAGGACTCCGAGTTGTATTGTAAGTCCGATGTATATAGGCTGAACAGGACCGGAGAAAGTACAGTCCCTTGTGGCGCTCCTGTGTTGCTGACCACAATGTCAGACGTGCAGTTCCCAAGACGTACATACTGAGGTCTGTCTTTAAGATAGTCCACGATCCATGCCACTAGGTATGAATCTAATCCCATCTCCGTCAGCTTGTCCCTAAGGAGCAGAGGTTGGATTGTGTTGAAGGCGCTAGAGAAGTCTAGAAACATAATTCTTACAGCACCACTGCCTCTGTCCAAGTGAGAGAGGGATCGATGTAGCATATAGATGATAATAAAATACATTATTACTATAAATATCTATGGTGCACCATCTGTTGGAATGCCAAATACAATGTATGTTTCAGCATTTGATATGGAATTCGTAAAAAGCAGTGTTAATGTTTGTGCTGTGCCATCTGTTCGAATAAAAAATGCAATGCATTTTATGACTACAAATGTCTGTGAAGGGCCATCTGTTGGAATGACAGAGCAACCAGGCGGACACTCAGATACATTGACATTTGTCCTTTTATAAAGTGAATGTAAGAGATGGCATCCACTGGCAATCAATTGTTCTTAGAAATTTTACTTTTGTTCAACAGCAACTTTTTGAATCCGTTTTCACAGTTGGGTAGGGGAGCATCAAAAAAATATTAAAACAATGAATATTAAAATTGTAATTTAAGTTAAACATTTTTAACCATCTCTTTGGAATTTAACTGCTATAGTTTCTAATTAAAAAACAAACATCTGTGATGTATAAAGCATGTCTGTAGCACACCATTTTGCAGACACAGCTGCCAGCTTGGATTTTACCAGTGTCTGGCATTTGACAAATAATCCCATGGTGGCTGTAGTTTTTAGAAATAACGCCTCACTAGGGTAATGATATGTCATTTAGGCTAAGTGTTCTATCTTGCGATTTTCACTTTTAAACACTGTAAAACTGGTGCACGCTTAACAAAGCCAATTACAATATTGTCCAACAATACACAAACAATATAATCTCATCATTAGTCAGTAGTAATTTTGCTCTGGTTTCTTTCAAATGCAGAAGTTGTATTAACCAGCTGCTGGGTGTTAGAATTTTCCATCTTTCCACATAAAGTAGCTGTAACTTGCAGTTGGTACATCTCAAAAGGTGCACCTGCCACAGTCCCCCAAGAATTTGATCACACACAATTTAAAATATGCCAAGCTGAGATCAACATCGCCTTCTCTAGCATGTGCCAAAATCACAGGACACTGAGTTGAGTTGTTGTTCTTTTTAATATTAAGTGTATGTGGAGTAGTGCTTGTGAGAATTGGTCCTGTGGCGGCAAACAGGGAGGTGTAAAGTAATAAACGTTAATGCAACAAAAGCATGGAATGAGGTTTTTATTTTTAAGTAAATTCCTTAAATCATGGGAGTATAATTTAAAATCAGTGGTTCAGATAATATTAGAAGGGAAGAGGACAAAGGAACAACCTACATGATAAAAGAGCTATCTAGAATTCTAAAATTTAGTAATAAGACCAATTCAGAGTTTAGTAGCAAAAAGAACAAAATAAATATTTTGATTGTCGTAAGAAGAACAACAAAAGACCAATCTGACATTTTGAAAACATCTAGAGCTTTACCAGGAAATGAACTAATAAATAATATGGTAATAGAAACGATATGTACAGCAAGGGTCCTCAATCACAGTCCTGGAGGGCCGCAGTGGCTACAGGTTTTTATTCCAGACAGTTTCCTAATTAGAACTCAGACCTTGCTGATAATGAAACTTATTTGAAGCTATTTAACTCTAGGCCTTCTTAGCGTTTTCATTCATCAAAGACACATTTTAGTTACATTGTTGATCAGAGGTCCTCAATTACAGTTCTGGAGGTCGGCAGTGGTTGCAGGTTTTCGCTTCAACCAATTTCTTAGTTTAGAACACATTTATTTACTACCAAATCAATACAGTTCTTGGGATTTTAGTTATCTGGCCTGTTACAGTTCAGAAGCCTTAATTGCCTGTTTTAGTTTTTCGCAGCTGCATTTAAGTTTTAATTGTTGCCTGTTTAATTAACCAGACATAACTTAATAATAAAATGCATTCATCCATCCATCCATCCATCCATCCATCCATCCATCCATCCATCCATCCATCCATCCATCCATCCTCTTCCGCTTATCTGAGGTCGGATCGCAGGGGCAGCAGCTTGAGCAGAGATACCCAGACTTCCCTCTCCCCAGCTACTTCTTCTAGCTCTTCCGGGAGAATCCCGAGGTGTTCTCGTGCCAGCCAGGAGACATAGTCCCTCCAGCGTGTCCTGGGTCTTCCCCGGGGCCTCCTCCCGGTTAGACGTGCCCGGAACACCTCACCAGGGAGGCGTCCAGGAGGCATCCTGATCAGATGCCTGAGCCACCTCATCTGACTCCTCTCGTTGCGGAGGAGCAGCAGCTCTACTCTGAGAAATAAAAATAAAATTAAAATTAAAGTTAAAAATTAAAATAATAATAAAATGCAGATAACCAATAAACCAGCAGCTCTCCAGCTAAAGGGCTTCCTTTTAAATCTGTGCATGTGCCCAATGAAGTATCTGTGTTAAAAATGTTTAGAAATAAATGAGAGGAGAAATGGACTACAGTGCAATTCAAATTTCCCTTGGATGAATGAACGCACTAACAAACCAAATAGTTAAATACCAAGTTTCAATATCAGCAAGGACTGTTTTCTAATTAGGAAACTGGCTGGAAGGAAAAGCTGTAGCCACTGCAGCCCTCCAGGTCCGTGATTGAGGACCCCTGATGTACAGAGTACAATGAAATTATGACTTGCTTTTATAGAACTGTTTATTTCAGAGGTGTGTTTGTTAGTGCAAAATCAATTATGGTTGACAACTCCCCGAGAGCAACCTGCCTGTTTTAACCCTGGATATCATAAGCCTGGCAGCAGGAGCCATCTCAAACCATCGAAGTGACACAACGAACACTGGGCCAGCATATAGGTTGTGTTGACCCAGAGATAATATTATTTATGTATTATTTTGACAGATGTCCCTATGAGGCACTGTATTGTGGCAGTATTGTAATTATGAAACACTAGTGTCCCAGTGCCACTGGCAGCCATGCACGCCCAAGCCATCACACTGCCTCCACCGTGTTTTACAGATGATGTGCTATGCTTTGGATAATGAGCTGCTCCACACCTTCTCCATACTTTTTTCTTGCCATCATTCTGGTAGAGGTTGATCTTGGTTTCATCTGTCCAAAGAATTTTTTTCCAGAACTGTGCTGACTTTTTTAGATGTTCTTTAGCAAAGTCCAATCTAGCCTTTCTATTCTTGAGGCTTATGAGTGGCTTGCACCTTGCAGTGCACCCTCTGTATTTACTTTCATGCAGTCTTCTCTTTATGGTAGACTTGGATATCGATATGCCTACTCCGTGGAGAGTGTTATTCACTTGGTTGGCTGTTGTGAAGGGGTTTCTCTTCACCATGGAAATGATTCTGCGATCATCCACCACTGTTGTCTTTCGTGGACGTCCAGGTCTTTTGGCGTTGCTGAGTTCACCAGTGCTTGCTTTCTTTCTCAGGATGTACCAAACTGTAGATTTTGCCACTTGTAATATTGTAGCAATTTCTCGGATGGGTTTTTTCTGTTTTCACGGTTTAAGGATGGCTTCTTTCACCTGCATGGAGAGCTCCTTTGACCGCATGTTGTCTGTTCACAGCAAAATCTTCCACATGCAAGCACCACACCTCAAATCAACTCCAGGCCTTTTTATCTGCTTAATTGATAATGACATAATGACGGACCTGCCCATGAAATAGCCTTTGAGTCAATTGTCCAATTACTTTTGAGCCCCTGAAATGAAGGGATTGTGTTAAAAAATGCTTTAGTTGCCTCACATTTTTATGCAATCATTTTGTTCACCCCACTGAATTAAAGCTGAAAGTCTGCACTTCAACTGTATCTGAGTTGTTTCATTTAAAATTCATTGTGGTAATGTACAGAACCAAAATTAGAAAAAATTGTCTCTGTCCAAATATTTATGGACCTAACTGTATTGTAATGGCAGGGATGGACTGGCTTCCCAAATGAGATGGATGCACCCTTGCCTGGCCAGAAGGCTTGCATAGTGAATGGAGACTGTAAGTGGATGGACATCCTGACTAGGATAGCTGATGTTTCCTTTCACAGGCAGGCCAGTAAAGCTGAAGGACAAGAGGAGACCACCTATCATGGCTGTATACCCTCCCAAAGTGTTAGGTGGCACCATCCCTTTAATGTATCGCCCATGTGCACACCCACAGATTAATCTGGGAATTGATTATTTAAACTTGCATGACTTGCTTGAGCCTTTTCAATCTGGATTCAGAGCCCAACATAGCACTGAAACTGCTTTACTTAAGGTAACCAATAACTTACTTATAACTGTAGATTCTGGGATGGCCGCTATTCTAGTTCTCCTTAAACGCAGCATGGCGCAGCATTTGGTACAGTTAACCATAATATGTCCCAACTTTCAGCTAGTTGTATCTCTGGTGCTGCTCTTTCATGGTTCACATCATACCTCAGTGATCGTCAGTATTGTGCCTTCATTAGGGAACACAAATCTACCACTACTTCACTCACACAAGGTAACCCTCAAGGGCCAGTTCTAGGTCCAATTCTCTTTAACATCTATATGCTCCCATTAAGTGAGATTATTCGTCATTGTGGTCTAAGCTTCCACTGCTATTCCGATGATACACAGCTTTATGTAAGTGTTGATGCAACTGCAACATCTTCACCTGTTGCACTGACTGATTATATTCGGAAATTAATCCTTGGATGACAGATAACTTTTTACTACTTAGTCCTGATAAAATATAAATCTTATTAGTTGATAGCAAATCTGTCCTCTCTACCCTTCGTGGGCTAAAAATTGACATTGATGGGATCTTGGTTGAACCCTCAGCATCAGTCCTTAATTTGGGTGACATCTTCGATCAGCTTCTTACTTTTCCACCACACGTTAGCTTAATAGTACAGACAGATTTTTTTCATCTCCGTTACATTGCTCATCTACATTCTTTCCTCAGTGTGAAGGATACTGAGACACTCATTCATGCTTTCATCACTACCCATCTGGACTATTGCAATGCATTGTTTTATGGCCTCCCGACTAAATATATTAATAGATTACAGTATGTTCAGAATTCTGCTGTTCGTCTACTTACACACACTAAAAAATCTGCTCACATCACTCCAGTCCTTCATGATTTGCATTGGTTACCAGTTTTTTCAAGAATCGAATATAAAATTATTCTCATCACCTTTAAAGCCCTTCATGGTTTAGTCCTCTCATTATCTGTCTGAGCTGCTGCTTCCTTACACTCCCGCTCGTGCATTAAGATCATCGGATGCTAACTTACTCATTGTACCTAAATACAGGTTAGTAACTATGGGCTTTCACTGTGATAGCCCCTAAAATTTGGAATTCTCTTCCTCTCAGCCTTGCGTGGAAAAATCTATTATTCATTTCAAACTAAAAACTAAAAAGTTAGCAATGAGTATTATTCATTTTCTTGTATGTAATTTCCATTGTCTTGTTAATGTGTTTATTGAATTGTAAAGTGTCCAGGAGTGAATGAAAGGCACTACATAAATAAAACTTATTATCTATATATATAATTCACTAAGTCCATGGCAAGCAAGACACATGCAAGACATGGCAAGCAAGATGCATGCAAGACAGAGCCACGCCCGCCAACTCACAGAGCCCCGCCCAACAACTCTAAGACCATGGGATACGCACGCCAGAGCCTCGCCCGCCAACTCTATCCCTCCTGCAGCATCATGGGATACGCACAACAGAGCCTCATGTGCCAGCACGCAACACCTCACCAAACACCGCCTCAGTCGCTTTCGTCTCTGCTACAGTCCACATGCACCTCTGAGCTACGTTGACTTTTCATTGTTCTTTTCGGTTCCGGCTGCTTTTCTATATATAATCCACCAAGTCACCCGACCATGGGAACACAGAGCTCCGCCCGCCAACTGTAACCCTCCTCCCACGTCATGGGGTACGCACGACAGAGCCCCGCCCACCAATTCTAGCACTTACTGTCACCGGTTGCATTAACAAGCAACCTTTGTGGCGTCACATGCATGTACTTACACTGACGACAAATATGACAGCTCTTCCTCATGAACAAGATTTCGCAAGACGGGAAAAACGGAACACCTGCAACATTACCTTCACATTGTTTTCCTTTTATTTCTGATCCCGTTCAACAACTATGTGACGACATCGACTTCTCAACTGTGACTCCGGAACAACTCAGTACGCGAGCTATATTATGCATCACCAACGAAGACTCGCTACACCTTAATGAACAGATACTGAAACTTATCCCTACCAATGAAGTAACTTTCACCAGCGTTGACTCCATCGTCACAGACGATCCCGCACATCAACTTTCATTCCCTGAAGAATTTCTTAGCAGTCTTACTCCCATTGGCATGCCTCCGCATAAACTCAAACTTAAAATTGGTTCAGTCGTCATGCTTCTCAGAAACCTCATGCCAGCAACCTCATGGACCTAACTAAAGTTAACAATCATCTCTTTTGTCTCTTGTCTACATTAAGAGACAGATTGTTGCACTTGCACCAATTGTCGTATCTCCATGCTATAAGCTGACTCATCTCTATTGCTGAAGAGACACGCCACTGTTATGTCATTCGCAAAATTAATGATGGTGTTAGAGCTGTATGCAGCTGTTTAGTCATGAGTAAACAGAGTGAACAGAAGTGGGCTGAGTACACAAACCTGGGGGTCACCAGTGCTCATTGGTGTTTCCAATGTGGACTGTCTGAGAGTACACTCTTGGCTAATTTATCAGAACACAAGCCATTTCAAATCAGAAAGTTAACCCAGTTTCAGTAATCTGTGTCAACTGAATACATGGATGTGGAGGTTGTGCACAGGAAGTACCTGGAAGTCCACATTAGTGGCAGGCTGGACTGGTTTTGTAACACAAAGGAACGATAAAAGAAAGGGAAGAACAGACTCTTTTTACTTAGGAGACTGTGTTCCTGTAACTTGGGTAGTGACATCTTTCACATCTTCTACAACTCTGGAATGGCCAGTGTGATTTTCTATGCTGTTGTGTGCTGGGCTAGTAACATCAAATTCAAGAGAGGACCGCCGAATGAACAAGCTAATTAAAAGGGATGATTCAGTTATGGCGTGCACTCTGGACCCCCTGGAGGTCGTAAAAAATGAGAGAATGAAGACAAAACTGATGGCCATTATGAATAATGTTCCACATCTTCTCTCTGACAAACTAGCAATGAATTCTAAAGCAAACGTGTGCCAAGAAACACTACTGCCTCATTGTCAAGGGGACTACTCTTTTCATCATTAGCTAAGTCAGAAGGTTTTTCTCTTTTGTAGTTTTTTTGTGTTTTATAGAAGAGTTGTTGTTGTTTATTGTTATAATATTTCTTGACGTTCTGTAAAAAGATAAATTTCTCCTTGGGACAAACAAGGTACTGTCTATGATAGATAGAAAGATAGAATGTTATAAAGCGCAGACCAAGCCATTTTGCTATCTATCTATCTATCTATCTATCTATCTATCTATCTATCTATCTATCTATCTATCTATCTATCTATCTATCTATCTATCTATCTACTTGTGTTTTTGAAAGTTCTACAGAAGAGGGCCGTATGTTTCATTTCAAATAATTCTATATATTAAACTCTGTCCTCTCACCTTGCTGATCCAGCATGAGGAACACTATAGAAAGGTCCTTATATCCAACTTAATACAAATGGCTAGCTATAAAGGGGCATAATAATGGCAACTAATCAAACAGTAATGGAACCACGAACAAGAATTTGGTAATTTTAGAGCATTCATGCCTATAAAATATTCATGGATTAAAGGCATTTACATCCTGAAGATATCATTCTACTGTATCACTAGCTTTGTGCACAGAGTACAGCAAGGGTAATTTACTAATGTATAAGATTATTTCTACAGAACATTAGATCACCTCATTGCAAACTTCATAATTCCTGCTGGGAGAACATAAGCAGCTAAGAGATTTGGTTGTTGTTCATATAAATATTTAATGTACTCATGAATAGAAAAAAATCAATTTTTGTTTTAATCCAGGCCTTTGCTTATCAGATTTTTAGAGTCTTATAAAAATCTAGCAAAAGCATGCTTGGGGATACTTTGCAGAAATTATAGGAGTCTTCTTGATCATCTAAGCCTATGCCCAAGGACAAAATAGTACAAAAAAAGAGAAAAACGAGGATTATTGTGAGAACAAAATCACATATAAAGCCTTCCCCATTTATACAAACTAAAACGAAAACTAATTCCCTTTGCTTTACTGGAATAGCCCAGATACACTACATAACACAGGGACACACACTTATAAGCAGGATGCCAAGAGTTTGGTGTGATAGTAAGTTTAGGTGTTTTTCCCTTAATGGACAGAATAGCAACTGTCATACCAGCCCAGTTCTGTTTAGAGGTGCCACTGGATACTGTGATGAATTCAAACCTTTTAGGATTATTTCTCAACTGTCATGTACCTTAATTATAATTAATTATTTTACCATAAACTGGCAAAGAAAAATGAGCTCCCAGCTTATCAATATTTTGTCACTAGCCATGTGCGCCCAACTACGTTGTGCGTGTTAAAGTTGTCTGTGAAGGGCTCCCTGTTTAAATGTGGCTGCGAGTCGTGAACTGGGCCCTTCGTCGCACAGCATTGATTTTTTATAAGGGAAACAAAATTACAAAACAAAACCCTTGGACATTGATTCGATAGGAACGGCCTACTCGGAATCACTGTCCGAATAGTAATTATGTGGTGGTGGAGGAGTATTTCTGCTTCTCTCCGTTCACAGTCTGTCTCGTTTTTCATGACGCTGTCATTTCCTCTAATGATCTCTTCTCAACCTTTCTCCAATCTCGCAGGTGGCAATCCAAAGAGTAAGGAAGAACCAATGCTTCTTTCTTGAACTCCAAACGCAGACTGATGGAAAATCACAGAAGTGTGTCCGACTTATATACTCTGACTGCCGACTCCAAGAAGTGGGTGAACATTTGATTTGGACGAAGTGCTGCCGACGACGGTCGATAGAAACACAAAAAACCACAGTCTCAACAACGAAGCAGGTGTCAACGCCAGATCTAAACACAAAGCACGGTGTCGACGCCAGATCTAAACACAAAGAGTGGTATCGACAGTGTTTGTAAACAAAAGTAACAACCAAGGTGTTGTGTATTCAGCCAGTACAAACCGCACGTAGTCTCCTTTAGTTCAATCCTCTTTAATCACCACACTCCAACCTCATCCAACGATCCTCCTCCTCACTTCCTCTCCTCCTCCATCACTACTGCCCTCTACTGAACACAGTGGGAACACCGCACAAGGCAGTGAATTCGCGGACAAACAAAGATCAAGATCCAAATGAAGATTATATATAAAGATATTGTGTTCATTGAAACCTCTTCACCTAATCAGCTACTACAACCCCTGACAAAAATGACGGAATCAGCACACTTAAGGGATATTCACACAGCTTTTTTACTTTGCAGTAAATAAACAAATCACAGATGTAGCACAAAAGAATTCTTGTTTAAAAGCTAAACATTCTGGCTTTGTGAAACATGCCTCGAATAAATTCAATTAAATTATCTTAATTAGTGGCATCATCTTTTTAAGGTGAAGTAGAAGAAGAAATTATGGAATCACTCGATGTTGTGGACAGAATTATGGAATCACCTTGAAATTTACATTTCTCAAACAAAAAGGTGCTTACAGACCGTAATAAGCTGTTGGACTTGGCTAATTGGAAGGAAACATGCTTCCCCAACAAGAGAGTTGTCAATTGAAACAACAGAAAGGATTCAAAACTCCTTCAAGAAGGAATTCCAACATGGAGTGCTGTAAAAGACGCTTGGTGTTCCCTGTTGGGTGTATCTAAAATTTGGTGCAGGTATACACAAAATGGGAAGGTTATAAAAGGAAACATACAGGTAGACCAAGGAACACATCATGGCGTCAGGATAGACAGCTCAAAACATTTAGCCTTGAAAATAGAAAATGCACAACAAAAGAAATGAAAAACAGTCGGGCAGAATCAATGTCAAATGTTGTGATTTTTGTGAACTATAAGAAACTGCACGAAATGGGACTTACATATAGAAAATCTAAATGAAGACCAGCATTAACACCTAAATAAAAGAAAACAGGGATGCAGTGGGTGGGCATGTGGATGATTAAATGAAAATGATATTCAGTGATGAATCACAAATCTCTATTAGCCAAAGAGATGATGCTGGAACTTTGGTCTGATGTCACAATAATGAAACACAGAAAGTTGACTGCCTGTAAAAACAAGCAAATTTCTGCACTGATTTATGATATGGGCTTGCATGTCAAGTAAAAGGACCAGGGAGATGGAAATCATGGCCTCAACCGCCAATCCATAATTGTACATTGAAACTTTGGACTCTTATCTCATTCCATCGACAGAAAAAAGGTTGGGTGATAATGATAATGCATCATGTCACCGAGCAAAGAGTGAGCCAACTGTTATTTATGAAAGAAAATCCAGTAACACTGCCAGCAAACCGTCCAGAACTAAATCCAATTGAAAATTTCTGTAAAATTAAAAAAATTTGCCCATGACAAAAACAAAAATAAAAAGTAAAAGGACATTTGAAGGAAAATGGCCTGAGTGGGTAGGAGGTGTAGAACAATACAATACTGTATTAAGAATGACACGAAATCGACTCTTTTCTATTCTAAATTTTGATTTGAACCAAGTGGGTAGGATAAACATGCAGTACATTTATAAAATAAAAGACCAACAATTAATACATGTGAAAAGTCATGGCCCTCAGCCCAGCCATCGCTGACCCGTCAGCTTATAGCAATTCAATGAAAATGTGAGTGCTGTCACAGCTTCTTCTGGGATATCTGAGTGTGTGTCTTGAGTTATTTTATGCATACCTGTATGTCTTGCTGTCGAAATCAATAACATTTTGCTTATGTCATCACAATGCCATTTTGTTTAATATAATTTAACATAGGCACAGCCATTTTGTGCACTTTTCTTCATGGTTGCAGCCATCATGTTTATCGTTGCTACACCAGTTGTCATAAAATGCTGTCATGACACTGACAGTATTTAAGACAATTCATACTGTATCCAAGTCTTGGACCAAAATAAAAACAAACTGTGACAGTGAATTTTACACTGTAAAAAATGTCAGTAAATTTAACGGTAAAAATACTGTAAATGGTGAAAGTAAAAGACCTTTTCTGAAAAAGAGGAAAGTTACCTTATGTTCTACTGAAAATTACCTGTATATCTTAAACAATACATTTCATTATTTTTTACAGCCAAGTTCTGTAAAATCGATATTTTTCTACCTTCAAAATATGCTAAATACTGTTATCGCGGTCAGCCTTGGAACCTATCTCCCGCGATAAGTGAGGGATTACTGTATAGACTTTCAGCTTTAATTCAAGGGGTTTAACCAAAATATTGCATGAGCTGTTTACAAAAGACAGACATTTTTATATATGGTCCCCCTATTTTCAGGAGCTCAAAAGTATTTGGGCAAACTAACATAATAATAAATATAATGATAATTTTCAATATTTAATTGAAAATCCTTATAGTCGGTGACTGCCTGAAGCCTGAACCCATGGCCTTTTCCAAGTGTTGGGTTTCCGCCCTAGTGGTTCTTTGCCAGGCCTTTACTGCTGCTGTCTTAAGTTGCTGCTTGTTTGTTGGACTTTCTGCCTTCAGTTTCGTCTTCAGCAAGTGAAATGCACGTCTGGCTGGGTTGAGATCAGTTGATTGACTTGGCCATTGAAGAATACTAAAATTCTTAATTAGTTTTACTCACAGAAACCGCACTTCATTCTGTTCAATAGTGGCTTGGCTCCAATTGTTAATTGTTTTCCTCTTTGATTTTTTTCAGCTTCAAAGAGTGCTTAACGCTGGTCAAAACCTAATGACAGTATACTGTACAGGTGCACAAAAATGTTGACTTTTTCAAAAATGCAAAGCTATGCATTTATGCATGGCAACACAGGTTATGCATGTATTGTAATCTCAAATTTACTGTAACATGTGATATACGTAGCCCTAGTCCGATGAAGTGACCGACAAAGCTGCACGATGTATTTTCCACATTTCTGTGCTTATTCACTAAGGGGGCCCCTCTCCCCACTCTTCTAATTGTGCTTGATTCATGAAGCAGCCGCCACAGCCAGCCAAATCTAATCAACTTTCACTTTAGTCACCATCACACAATTCAGTTTTGTTCTATAATGCATGGTGCATTTGTTTATGCAGTTGAGCAGTTGTCGGAGATGGCTGGGGGGGGCGACCCAACCAGGACGTGCAGGAGGACCAGAGGAGGGCTTACGCCTTCCCCAGACCATGTGGGGGAGACGGCCCTGGTACCTTTGTGGGCCACAGGTACAGAGCTTTGAAGCTCAACCCTGTAGGGGCCCGTGGTCACCACCAGGAGGCGCCCCTATGCCTTTGGAGCCCCGGACCTCAGCACTTCCGCTACACCCGGAAGTGCTGGGGGGAAGAGGAGCAGGGACACCCGGAGTGCTTCCGGGGATGCAGCCGGCATTTCCTCCTTCCTGACCTTATTATTTGTTAGTTATTCATTAATATTCCTACCTAATCTTATTTGTTTTTTCTATTCTTGTAACTTTCTCTTTGACATCTACAGTATTTAAATGTATATATCTATATAAATAAAAGTATATAACGTTGTCTTTTTAAGCAAACTATCTTTGCTTTATTTTCCTTTGCTTTCGAATTTTTGTTCCTATTTGTTTATATATATAAATCTTCATTTATAAAGATTATTTGTAGGCATTGTCGTCTCAAACCATAGGCTATACAGTTTGTCCTCACCCTTAAAGAGCCTTTTTTGTGCATTATCGAACATTTAAAGTATTTTTGAACCTTTAAAGAATGTCCCTCATTTTGGGCCTGCCTTTTGAGCTTGGGGTCAGGCTTTCTGGAGTGAGGCCTATTTCAGACAAGTGAGCTTGTGGTGTGAACTTTTGTGAATTTTGTGTCCTGCATCACCTTGGCCATCTTGTGTGCAGCCTTTTTGTATCTTTTTATGTGTCCATTAGAGCAAGAAATGTTCAGTCTATAGTCACAAACTTAAGATGAATGTCCTTTTAGGCACCTCTTTGGTCATTAGATTATTCCCGGTTTAACACTTCTGTATTATTAAATGAAATTTAGATAGCAAGATGCCTAAAAATTGGTCAAAGGTAGAGCTGCAGAATCGTTCATTCACTCAAGTTAGTGTTGGTCTGAAATGCTGGTGGGTGAGGAGCAGCTGGCTTTCAACATCGTTGTCAGGTTTGCTGTATTAGCAGAGAAGGTTCTGAGTTCCACTGAAAGTTTAGCAAAATTGGACCGTGTTCTCCTACAATATACAGCATATGTATGTATAAGTTGATTATTAAAGCTTAGTATAACTTCCACAAGTGGAAAATTCTGAACACATAACAATTAATTCACTATGCACCTAAAAAAAAGATACTATTCTTCCAATATTTTGATCATGTTAATAATAATAAAAGTAATTATTATTGGGCAAAATAGTAATGTTGAAATCCTTTCTGAAAAATGATACAAAGTGTGCATACCGTTGAGTATTAAAATATGTATATGAGTAAAAAAGGCTCATTAGGACTAAGGTTAGAATGTGACCATACAACATAAAACAAGCCTGGAATGTTTGATCTGTTTTATAACTAAAAAGTTTACCTTAGTTGGAATCATTAAATCTCACAAGTGTATCATTTTGCATTTTAATTTTTTTGAGGAATAGCTGTAAAGGGCATGGAGTTTTTAGAGGTTACAAGTGATACAGTTCTGTACAAGTCACAGGCTATGGTGTTCAGTTGAAAATGTATCTGGTAGTTAACATCAAAGAAGAATTTTATTTTAGGGCTGATTTCAAGAATAAAGACATCATTTACATGCCGAGCAGACTCTGTAAAATGAGCAGAATCAAGTTCTGTAGCTGAACGGAGTCTGCAGCCGTCACCAAATGAAGAATAGTTTTTTAACTCATGGTAGTCAGAATTTAACATTTGTCAGTTCTATATCCTTAATCAGTCACCGCGAGACAAGTAATTTATAACAGGAGCGCGCACAATTTAAATGACTTACTTAAGGTCATGTTGTACTTGGGGACAAATTTAAAGGAGACCTCCTGATAAAGTGCCTTCTGCTAACAGCTGAACTATAGAGACATGTCTTATTATTAAAAAAAATAGCGTGCTCTTACCTTTAATTTACAGTAAAATATGCTGGATTTTCGGCAGAGATTAAGTAAATAAGCTTCTATCTGACAATTCCCTGTATGCTTAATTAAAGTGTGAGCCCTAAAAGTTCTTTGAAGTTCTTGTATTTTCAGTTTAAGGTAAACAGTTTAATTTTGGTCACAATGACTGGTAGCAAAAATTTACATTGCAGTAAGGATCAGAAAAGCCAAAGTTTCATTGCTTTAGTAAAAGCGTTGAGCGTGAGAAAGTGCCTAAAAGTTATTTTTATTTTTTCAATGTTATGGCAGCATTTATTCAGAGGCCTGCTACAATCATACCGTATAAAGCCTTCTTCTTGCCTGTTTCTCCCTAAGACAGTTATAATTCACACATTGGCATTGGAACAGTCTTTATATATAATACGCTACCATGGCTGTCCGTTTGTCTGTCCAGGATTTTAAATCACCTGTAGCTCATAAACCATTTGACCTATTGACCTGAAATCTGGTACACATATACTACGTGACATCTACTATTCACTTTCGTGGTGATAATTGACCTCCAAGGTTATTCCTCTTTTTATTTTTATTTTATTTTATTGTAAAATCAACTCTTGGCAGTGGCCAGCGGGCTGGCCGTGCTGCACATGCGTACAGGCGCCGTTCTCATCCTTACCACCTTCGCCATCACTTCCCCTACCTCTTCATATCTTAAATCAGACTGAAGACTTAAGTGCCAGCTGCAGTGAAAAATTAAGCAAAAACGTACTAAGTAATTGCAACACAAACACTGACTTAATTAGTTCTAATGCGAAAAGATGCCGACGAAAGAACAGAAGAAGCAGGCCTCTAGGGTGGAGAAAAGAAATGCTGCTCAGGAAGCAGCAAGCGCATCAACCTCTGAGCAAACAAATGGTAAAAGTATAGAGAAAGAGTATGAAAACTATGAATGCTCAAGTCACGTGTATTCACTGCACGTTATCATGCAGTGTGCCATTACTAGTACATTTATATTATTCATTGTTATTGTTGTTATTTTATTTGTATAGTTCTGGGTCTTCACCTTATGGAATATTTTGCACATTTTTATTCAGTACTACCAGAGAGCATCTATGTGTTATGTGTTTCTCCTCACAGACATCTACATTTTTTGTATATAATTGAGTTACTTTCACTGTTTTTCAAGTCCATTATTATGATTATTACTCATGATCAATACACTCTTTTAGACATTGGAGCCAGTATCTAGGATTCACCTTTTAGCTTATTAAACTCTGAGATGCTGTCATCAGTTATATAGAGTCAAGCATGACTCACCTGGGGCCTCATGTATAAACGGTGTGTACGCACAAAAATGTAGCGTACTCCCGTTTCCACGCTCAAATTGCGATGTATAAAGCCACGCACATTTTCACACCAGCTAAATGCTTGGTGTACGTAAGTTCTCAGCTCAGTTTTGCAAACTGGTGGCACGCAGCAACAAAGCAGTGCTTTTGTTCCAGTGTGGTTTCCCTTTCTTTTTTAGATCCACATCCCTGACTTGGCTTTATCAAATACACTGAAATTAACCGCATATTGTTTATTAGTTTAAGGCATCTGATTGTAATTAACTTGTAACAATATAATGGTCCATTGGAATGGCCATACAATTTCAAATACCATAGCTGCTTTAGCGTTGTTCCTCTCAATGCACCACTCAGAGTATTTATCCCACTGTATCTGAGTGTGGAATCACAGCTCTACAGCAGCTGATCGGAAAGAGAATTATTGGTATAAAGCATCAAGCACACTCTACCTCTATTCTATTCTAGTCTATTGAAATGCTCTCAAACAGCAAGCGCTTCAGAGCCTTTCCTGTACGGACCTCGCGGTTCATAAACAGTTTCACCCCAAGAACTATAAATGCACTCAATCAGTCCATCAAGTGCTCGTGGTAGAACTGTTTGTTCTTATTAGTACAATTACCTCACTGTAATCTTGCAATACAGTTATAATATTGCACAACCTGAGCCACTTTATAAAGCATGTATTCACATATGGTGACTATCATTTTTAAGATGAAATGACTTTGATATCTGATAACTTTTTTATTTCGGGCACTGTGCGACTTTGTGAACTTGAGCTTTCGAGTTTCTCCAACATTCTATGTCACACGATCAACTTCGTTTTGTCGTTTATACCACGGTTTAAACCAACAAATGGTACGTTTTTATTTGCCTCCACTTGGTATTCGCTGAAATTTTCACAGAACACTGAGCTTAAGGGCTATTTATATTGATTTGCATATTCAACGAGGCGTAATTCTGGGAGGAGTTGGGGTGGGGCAGCAGGCACTTGAACGTGCGTTACTTTTCACGCTGACCAGGATTTATGGAAGGGAAGAACGTGGAAGTTGCCGTTCACACAGATTTATGTATCTGGCTTTTTTGTGTGTACGCACATTTCCGCTTTTGTCCATACGCCATGTTTTGGTGTGAATTCTACACAATGCATTTTGCACAAGGCCCCTGGGCATTACTGGACAAAGACAGCAAGGCAATGGGGATGAAGAGATAAGAGCAAAACCCCACAGTAACTTAACTACTCTTCTCAGCATTTTCCTGGCAATATACAGTCATTAGATAATAAATCAGACTACATTAATTCAAGATTGGCTTCACAAAGTGACATCAGAACTGATGCATTTTTTTTGTTTCTCTATAATAATGGATAATGGTAGAGACACTACGCCTGGCCATACTGCCATGTGTTGTGTCTGTCTTTTAAATGAATCAGAATGGACCGTCAGGTAGAAGAAGAAAAAGTGGCAAGTGTTTTTTGGTAAAGAATGAGTGAGCCACTAATGTTAAAATCACCTCTAAAAACTGTTTAAAGGGTGTAGAGTATTTAATGATCAAGTGTCATTTGTTTTTATCTTTAAATAAAGTGTTCTTCTGGTTGATGTTAACATTTGTTAACACGCCAACTACAACAATATAATATATGATTTGTACAAAATTATTATAGAATATGAATGTTTAAATCCTTTGAGATTGCTTACTGTTACTGGGGATTTAACAAAATAAACCCTTTAAGAGTGGTAACCCTAAAAATCATCATCTTGTCACCTGTGGCATGATGGATGCCAATATGCTGGATCACAGCTATATCCTGATAAAAGACACATACCACCCATTACCGTGTTACCACCTTGGATAGCAGTCTGATCAGCTGTCAGAACCCTTGCTGCCAGCCCAAAAACAGAAACTAAAGGGTGAGAAGCCAGCAATAAAATTGGTTTAGTACTGGACTAAAGAGGCTGAAGAAAAACTGCAGGAATACTTTGATTGTGTACTGGGATTGTGTAAGATTAAAATGATTATATTCTGTTTGTAATGGTATAATTTGTTCTTACATTTTTCAGGCCAGGAAGACAGAAGCTTCAATGTAAGGTAGTGTCAAAGAGGGTCAGTGTATGACAGGTTGATAAGCACATGAATGTAAGAATTTCACTGTACTCAGCCTATATGATATGACAATAGTAATAATGACACTATATATATGCAAATAGCTGGAATGACTGTGTGCCTAGGGAAGCAACCTACATAGATAACGTGGTTCTCCAGTTTCATCAGGAATCTACTAAAGGGATGTGGCAATGCATTTTGGCATGGAGGTCAGGAAACATTCCAGAAATACAGGAACGAGCTCAGAAAAGCAATTAAAGTCCCTTAACATCAGTATAGGGATAAACTAGACATTGAGCAGAAGCAGTATTGATTTACATTCTGAACATGTGCACTACACAGGGTAGTGTGCCAACCCCCCTTCTGTATTTTTTGTTTTACCTCTGTGAAGTCAGGTACAGCTCCAGCTACTGTATCATTAAATATGCTGATGACATCAACATCTTAGGCCTGATCACAAACAGCTTACAAAGAAGAAGTCTACCTGCTGACTTAATAATGTCAGGACAACAATATCACCTTTAATGCCAGAAAAACCCAAGGGCTGTTCATAGACTTCTCGTAGAGGTAGACAGACCACAGTCCCATTTATATTGAAGAAAATGCCATTGATAGGGTGAACAGCTTGAAATGACTTGATTACTGATGAAATGAAATGAGCACAGCTCTTGACAGAAAAGCTCAATAATATCTACTTCCTAAGACATCTGAGGACAGCTCACATTTTTCCATCTGTTTCATAAAATTATGCTGTATGTTGCAGTCCATCCCCACTGGCTGCACAAGATCTTGGTATGGCACCTGCTTATCTCAGGGTCATAAATCAATGCTGAGGGTGGTGATGGCGGCAGAGAACATTGCTGGTACCCAGCTGTCGTCAGTTCATGACATATTCAGTGGTCACTGCATCAGAAAGACAACAAGATAATTAACACTAGAATTACCAAAGCCTACGAAAAACTTGTATCCAGGGCCACCTTAAATCCGTTTGCACCTCTCCATCAGCATCTTTTGTGTTGTAATGTAAACACATTGTTAAAAAAGAAACGTTTTTCATGTTTTACTAATAATTGACAAAATGCAGACATGAAATGTATAATGTGTGAAGCCTGAAGTCCAAATATCAAATAAACACTTTCACAAAAGGTACAAGTATAACAAAACAAGGGTGCTTTTATTCAAGAATATAACTGCAGAAAAATAACTTGCATTAGGGTGCGAGAGTTTACCTCTGCTATAGCACATCTTTATTTGAAAACAGCAGTGTCAGATCGGGGTGAGCGTGAATGTGACTGAGAGAATAAAACTAAATAAAAAAAAATGCAAACTTTTACAAGTACCATAAATTTTCACCGGCTGTTACAGACTCAAATCAAATGTATGTTTTTATTCTATAATAGTAAGAATAAGAGCAGCTTACTACTCAAAATGGTGGTGTCCAGGTTTGAACCACGAACGTCTTGATAATGAGTCAGTAGTTCTTACCGCTACACCACCAAAGAGTCGTTTTAAGGGCGTGTCAATGTCGCAATGGCGTGGCATTGATTAAAGAAGTTATTCATCATACTGTTGCTGTGTTCACGTGTTTTCTGTAAATTGTAAGATGTTTCCCTCTGAGGCTACCATGGAATTTGTGATATAAGGCTTGCCACTTTGCGATGTCATATTTAGGGTTGGATTTAAAAAATCAGGATCAGGTTTCCATCACCTGATCGAACACATCTTCTTCTTTCGGCTGCTCCCGTTTGGGGTTGCCACAGTGGATCATCTTTTTCCATATCTTCCTGTCCTCTACATTTTGCTCTGTGACACCCAGCACCTGCATGTCCTCTCTCGCCACATCCATAAACCTTCTCTTAGGCCTTTCTCTTTTCCTCTTACCTGGCAGCTTTATCCTTAACATCCTTCTCCCAATATACTCAGCATCTCTCCTCTGCACATGTCCAAACCAACGCAATCTTGCCTCACTGACTTTGTCTCCCTACCATTCAACTTGAGCTGACCCTCTAATGTACTCATTTCTAATACTGTCCATCCGTGTAACACCCAATGCAAATCTTAGCATCTTTAACTCTGCTATCTCCAGCTCTGTCTCCTGCTTTCTGGTCAGTGTCACTGTCTCCAACCCATATAACATAGTTGGTCTCACTACCATCCTGTAGACCTTCCCTTTCACCCTTGCTGATACCCGTCTGTCAAAAATTACTCCTGACACTCTTCTCCACCCATTCCACCCTGCCTGCACTCTCTTTTTCACTTCTCTTCCACAATCCCCATTACTCTGTACTGTTGATCCCAAGTATTTAAACTCATCCACCTTCGCCAGCTCTACTCCTTGCATTGTCACCATTCCACTGACCTCCCTCTCATTTACACACATGTTTTCTGTCTTGTTCCTACTGGCCTTCATTCCTCACCTCTCAAGAACATATCTCCACCTCTCCAGGGTCTCCTTAACCTACAAATCACAATGTCATCAGCAAACAGGACTCCTGTCTAATCTCGTCTGTCAACCTGTCCATCACCATTGCAAATAAGAAAGGGCTCAGAGCCGATCCCTGATGTAATCCCACCTCCACCTTGAATGCATCTGTCACTCTTACTGCAGACCTCACCACTGTCACACTTCCTTCGTACATATCCTGTACCACTCTTACGTACTTCTCTGCCACTCCCAACTTCCTCATACAATACCACAGCTCCTCTTGAGGCACTCTGTCATATGCTTTCTCCAGGTCCACAAATACACAATGCAACTCCTTCTGGGCTTCTCTATATTTCTCCATCAACATCCTCAGAGCAAACATTGCTTCTGTGGAGCTCTTTCTTGGCATGAAACCATACTGCTTCTCACTAATCATCACCTCACTTCTTAACCTAGTTTCCACTACTCTTTCCCATAACTTCATGCTGTGGCTCATCAATTTTATCCCCCTGTAGTTACTACAGTTATGCACATTCCTCTTATTCTTAAATATCAGCACCAGTACACTTCTCCACTCCTCAGGCAACTTCTCACTTTCCGAGATTCTATTATACAATCTGGTTAAAACCTACACTGCCGTCTTTCCTAAACACCTCCATGCTTCCACAGGTATGTCATCTGGACCAACGGCATTTCCATTTTTCATCCTCTTCATAGCTGTCCTTAATACCTCCTTGCTCTCCTAACTCCAAACTTACTTGACTGTGGAGAAAAATGCCCTTTAAAGACTATCTCCTGGAGCACTTCAAATGCTTTCGAAGTCCTCTAGGAATCATTTCCAGGACCATCCACTATGCACAAATCCTGCGCTTTCCAAAAGCTTTCACAAGATGCTAAGACACCATAATGATTCATTTCTGTTGCCTGCTGGTACTTGGGTGATTGCTCTTCTTTACTGATGAATACCTGGCAGAGTACTAACTGAGGAGCCATCTTGCCCAACAACAAACCGGACTGGTCTGACAACACAGTGGCGTTGAACAAGAAGAGTCAGAGTAGACTGTATTTCATGAGGGGACTCGGGTCTTTTGATGTATGCAGCAAGCTACTGGAAATGTTTTATTAGTTCTTAGTAGGCAGTTTATTGTTCTATGCTGTGGTCTCTTGGAGAAGCGGCTTGAGTTCAAAAGACACGCAATGCCTAAACAGACTTATCAGAAAAGCTGGCTCTATCACAGGGCATCCTGAACACACTGGAAGCTGTTGTGGACAAGAGGATGGTGGCAAAATTGAATGCCATCATGAGACATCCTCTCCATGTCCTCCAGGAGGATCTGTCTTGGAGCACTTTTAGCCACAGGCTTATTCCTCCACAATGTGCTAAGGAGCATCTGTGGGAGTCTTTTCTGCCTGCTGCTATCATGCATTTCAATGCTTCATCCTAATGTCCCACACTAAATGCTTCTACTCCAAGTCAATTTTGCAGTTTCTGTACAATATGCTTTTATTTATTAGTCTGTCTATTGATTGATTGTATTACTTGTCCTTTATCCTTGTTTTTTATGTTTCTGCTGCTGTATACATCTAAATTTTCCCTTGGAATGAATAAAGTTTATCTAATCTAATCTAAATATACATAGCAGAGTAAACTTATCAAGCTCAAGTATATTCAGTCCTGGAAGCCATTAAAGCTCCTAAAAGAATTAGCTAAAATATTAATACAGATGAACAGCCTTGTGGAATGTAAAAAGAATAGTCCTACCTGATTCCTCAAGAAAAGAGTGTTCTTTTCTAAATCCCTTTCTCTTTGGAAGTGTGCTCCCCTTGCACTCACACAAGAGGTGTTCTAAATCTTACAGGCCTTCTTACAATGGTCTCTGTTCTCTTGATCCCCAATGGCTTTGAAATTCTCCACCCAATTCCTGGTAGTCTTTGTTATAACAAATGTAGCACTACTTCCTTCAAGACCCTAAAGATCCTATAGGAGAGTAACCTTTAAAGCAGTATACCAATTTTATTCAGTTCACCCGACAGTCAAAGAACTATATAAAATGTATTAAAAACACTTTTATGTGGCATTGCTATAAAGGGATTACAGAATTAAAAAACAAAACAAAACATGATCTCTTAGTGGCTGCCCAGATGTGAGTAGGCCCTGTAGAGCAGATAGATGATGGCGTCATTTACCCCAATGTGTGCCTGATTGACAAACTGCAGTGTTCCAGTGCTATTTTCATCTGAAAAGTGAGAAGTTGAAAGTGAGAAGTGAAAATGTTACCTCTCTTTTTTTTCCACAGTTAAAAACTGCTCAAGGCATTACTTATTTCATCTAAATGTTTCAGCTTTTCCCACACTTCTGCACCACAAATGAATTGCATATTATTTTTTCACTTCATTTCCCACAATCCTCTAAACCCTCTTTCATCCAAACATTTGAAAATATTTTCACAGGAACTGGCCCAGCACAGCTCATTAATTCCTACTTACCTAATGTGTTTAAACAACATTCAGTGCAGCTTTCAGTCCCTAGGGTGCTAATTTGTGCCACATTGTGATGCGACTATTGAATTATTTTTATATCAATTTATATAAAAATTATTTACTAAACTGAAACACAGCTCTTCTGCCTAGTTTGTTGAAACAGATGGCTGCATAATTCTAAGCACATCTACCAAACTTACTGTTTGGGGTTACACTCAAGTGAACCTTCAGCCTCCCAGAATGCAAATATCTTCATGAAGCCACACCCCTTCACCATGCCACACCCCCTTTTTTCTGTCCAATGGTATTCCTAATATGGTCACTGGTAGGAGTTCTGATAGTGACAATGATAAGCATAGCAGCATGTTCATTTTGCCACATGACAGAAAAGAATATGGCATGTATATAAATATTGATTTAATATCCCTTGTTCTTACAAGAAATAAGAAATGGGAAAAATTGGATCACCTGGTTGTCATTTTTAGTCTCTCTTGTGTCTACACTTTAAGCTTATTTGAGTAATGTTATTACTAGTTGTCACAAGGATGAGCGTGTTCATTAACTTATGCAGAGCAGAAATTTGACGTGTATGTTTGTTACACATTAGGAGATGGAAAGGAGGGAACCCAGATGAGAAGTGTTCCTAGGCCAGGACACTAAATGACTAGGTAGATATTTAAACCTTTTCATTCATGTCTTTTTTTCTTTATCCAACAACTTCACACACACTCAGTTCTGTCCCAGGTTTTCACCTGGTTAATAGACACTCCATGACAGAGTCCTTGGTGATTTTCAGTAGAAGGTTCAGGTTACTCGGGGAGCTGGGTGGTGTGCATAAAGTGGAGCTGTTAATGGGTATAGAGCTAGACACGTGGAAGTGAAGTGACTAGCCACACATCAACAGCTTCACGAGTTAAGCAGCAAAGTGGGCCACTGTTCAAGTAAATGTGTGCCTGAGTAACACAGGGGATGTTGGGAAGAAAGAGCATCGAACAATGTGGATTTTGTGCAGGAGATAGAGAAAGACATATCAGGACAGAAATTTTGTTGGTGTGGGGAGAATGACAAGTGAAGGAGATAGATGATGAAGGGGCCGAACAGGTTGTTTCTCCTTTAGTGATGGCGTGTCTTCCAATAAGAGTAGTGTTGATTCTGTTCTGCGGCAGCTAAGAGCAGGAATGACAGTGGGCTGAAGTGCTCCTTGCAGCTACCGAAGGAGGTGATTCAGAGCAAGTCTTCAGATGAAGCCATTGCTGACCAATATTGTACAACAACATACAATGTGAACAATATTCATTAAAAAAAGAAAAAAGAACTCTCATGTTACTTGTGTTTCATATCCCACATGTCAGGTATCCAGTCAAATGCATAAAATGTGCAAAATGCAGGCATTTTTGCTAAATTATTATTAAATAGATACTTCTGGAAAAATCATAATACAGTGATACCTCTGGTCACGACCATAATTCGTTCCAAAACTCTGGACGCGACCCAATTTGGTCACGACCCAAACGTAATTTCCCCATAAAATTCTATGTAAATACAATTAATCCGTTCCAGACCGTATGGACTGTATGTAAATATATATTTTTTAAACACAAAAATAGTTAATTATACCATAGAATGCACAGTGTAAGGGTAAACTAAATGTTTAAACCTTGAATAACACTGAGAAAACCTTGAACAACAGAGAAAACTAACATTGTAAGAGACCCTCACGAACCGCTCGCTGTAAACACTTTTTTATGAGTTTTAAGCACAGGGAAAAAAAATTAAATGCCACTTCTCTTGCAAAACTTTACACACCATCCTCTACTGGTTTTAAATTCCTCACCTTTGTCACTTGAAGAAGGATTTTTTTTTAAGGAAATCGCCATGAATCTTCCTGGCTTTCTTGCATATGATCGGCTCGCTTACGCTATCCCCTGCAAGTTGCTTCTTGTTCAACCACACAGTTTTTCCACCTCTTCCAGCACTTGAGGCCTCTGTTTGGTTAACATTATAACTCCTTTTGCAACATCAGCTGCTTTGTTATGCCCTGTATATGCAAACAAAAGAAAATGGGAAATGGAGAATGGCAAATCATTTGCGCGTACGAACGCGCGTAGGGAAACTGACCGCCAGTGTTGTTGTTCGCTACCAGAGCATGTGGTTGTGAACAGATGCAAAAGTTTGGCAAACTTTTTGATCGTAACCTGATTTGTATGTGTTCGGAAACGTTCGTGACCAGAGGTTCTACTGTACATAATTTATAGTAAATGCAAATCCCCGTGGGATCCTCCTCTCCCCATCATTCATTGGTCAAGAGTCTTATGTATTTCATGTATTTATTTTTAATACATTTGCTTTTATCATCCATTGGTGTTATTAGGGGTAATATTTTTAGTTGTACAGGGTGGCTTCCCATGGGCTCACCACCTATGGGAGGGGCCGAGGAGGTCGAGTGCAGTGTGAGTTGGGTGGTGGCCAAAGGCGAGGACCTTGGCGGTCCGATCCTCGGCTACAGAAGCTAGCTCTTGGGACGTGGAATGTCACCTCTCTGAAGGGGAAGGAGCCTGAGCTTGTGCATGAGGTCGAGAGGTTCCGGCTAGATATAGTCGGGCTCACCTCGACGCACAGCTTGGACTCTGGAACCAATCTCCTTGAGAGGGGCTGGACTCTCTACCACTCTGGAGTTGCCCCCGGTGAGAGGTGCCAAGCGAGTGTGGGCATACTTATTGCCCCCCGACTTGGAGCCTGTACATTGGGGTTTACCCCGGTGGACGAGAGGGTAGCCTCCCTCCGCCTTCGGGTGGGGGGACGGTTCCTAACTGTTGTTTCTGCATATGCACCGAACAGCAGTTCGGAGTACCCACCCTTTTTGGAGTTCCTGGAGGGGGTGCTAGAGGACATACCTTCTGGGGACTCCCTCGTACTGCTGGGAGACTTCAATGCTCACGTGGGCAATGACAGTGAAACCTGGAAGGGCGTGATTGGGAGGAATGGCCCCCCCAATCTGAACCCTAGTGGTGTTTTGTTATTGGACTTCTGTGCTCATCACGGATTGTCCATAACTAACACCATGTTCAAGCATAGGGGTGTTCATATGTGCACTTGGCACCAGGACACCCTAGGCCTCAGTTCGATGATCGACTTAGTGGTCGTGTCGTCGGACTTGCGGCCACATGTCTTGGACACTCGGTTGAAGAGAGGGGCGGAGCTGTCAACTGATCACCACCTGGTGGTGAGTTGGCTTCGATGGTGTGGGAGGATGCCGATCAGGCCTGGTAGGCCTAAACATGTTGTGAGGGTCTGCTGGGAACGTCTGGCAGAGCCCCCTGTCAGAAGTAGCTTCAACTCCCACCTCCGGCAGAACTTCGACCACGTCCCGAGGGAGGTGGGGGACATTGAGTCCAAATAGGCCATGTTCCGTGCCTCTATTGTTGAGGTGGCTGACCGGAGCTGTGGCCGTAAGGTAGTCGGTGCCTGTCGTGGCGGCAATCCCCGAACCCGTTGGTGGACACTGGCGGTGAGGGATGCTGTCAAGCTGAAGAAGGAGTCCTACTGGTCCCTTTTGTCCTGTGGGACTCTGGAGGCAGCTGATAGGTACCGGCAGGCCAAGCAGAATGTGGCTTTGGTGGTTGCTGAGGCAAAAACTTGGGCATGGGAGGAGTTTGGGGAGGCCATGGAGAACGACTTTCAGATGGCTTCGAGGAGATTCTGGTGCACCGTCCAGCATCTCAGGAGGTTGGAAGCAGTGCAGTGTCAACACTGTATATGGTGGGGATGGTGCACTGCTGATCTCGACTAGGTACGTTGTGGGTCGGTGGGGGGAGTACTTCGAAGACCTCCTCAATCCCACTAACATGCCTTCCAATGAGGAAGCAGAGCCTGGGGACTCGGAGGTGGGCTCCCCCATCTCTGGGACTGAGGTCACCGAGGTGGTCAAAAAACTCCTTGGTGGCAGGGCCCCGGGAGATACGGCCGGAGTTCCTCAAGGCTCTGGATGTTGTAGGGCTGTCTTGGTTGACACGTCTCTGCAACATTGCATGGACATCAGGGACAGTGCCTCTGGATTGGCAGACCGGGGTGGTGGTCCCCCTCTTTAAGAAAGGGGACCAGAGGGTGTGTTCCAACTACAGAGGGATCACACTCCTCAGCCTCCCTGGAAAAGTCTATTCGGGGGTTCTGGAGAGGAGGTTTCCGTCGGATAGTTGAACCTCGGATTCAGGAGGAACAGTGTGGTTTTCGTCCTGGTCACGGAACAGTGGACCAGCTCTACACCCTTAGCAGAGTCCTGAAGGGTGCATGGAAGTTCGCCCAACCAGTCTACATGTGTTTTGTGGACTTGGAAAAGGCGTTCGACCGTGTCCCTTGGGGAATTCTGTGGGGGGTGCTCCGGGAGTATGGGGTACCAGACCCCCTGATAAGGGCTGTTCGGTCCCTGTACAACCAGTGTCAGAGCTTGGTACATATTGCCAGCAGTAAGTCGAACCCGTTTCCAGTGAGAGTTGGACTCAGCCAGGGCTGCAATTTGTCACCAATTCTGTTCATAACTTTTATGGACAGAATTTCTAGGTTCAGCCAGGGTGTTGAGGGGGTTCGGTTTGGTGGGCTCAGGATTGGGTCACTGCTTTTTGCAGATGATGTTGTCCTGTTTGCTTCATCAGGCCATGATCTTCAGCTCTCTCTGGATCGGTTCGCAGCTGAGTGTGAAGCGGTTGGGATGGGAATCAGCACCTCCAAATCCGAGACCATGGTCCTCAGCCGAAAAAGGGTGGAGTGCCCTCTCAGGGTTGGGAGCGAAATCCTGTCTCAAGTGGAGGAGTTCAAGTATATCGGGGTCTTGTTCACGAGTGAGGGAAGAATGGAGCATGAGATCGACAGGCGGATCGGTGCGGCATCCGCAGTGATGCGGGCTCTGCATTGGTCTGTCGTGGTGAAAAAGGAGGTGAGCCGTAAGGCAAACCTCTCAATTTACCAGTCCATCTACGCTCCTACCCTCATCTATGGTCATGAGCTATGGGTAGTGACCGAAAGAACGAGATCGCGAATACAGGCGGCTGAAATGAGTTTCCTCCGCAGGGTGTCTGGGCTCTCCCTTAAAGATAGGGTGAGAAGCTCAGTCATCCGGGAGGGGCTCAGAGTAGAGCCGCTGCTCCTCCGCATCGAGAGGAGTCAGATGAGGTGGCTCGGGCATCTGATCAGGATGCCTCCTGGACGCCTCCCAACCGGGAGGAGGCCCCGGGAAAGACCCAGGACATGCTGGAGGGACTATGTCTCCCGGCTGGCCTGGGAACGCCTCAGGATTCTCCCGGAAGAGCTAGAAGAAGTGGCCGGGGAGAGGGAAGTCTGGGTATCTCTGCTCAAGCTGCTGCCCCCGCAACCCGACCTCGGATAAGCGGAAGAGGATGGATGGATGGAGGGTGGCACAGGGAAATGGGAAATTTTGGAACTAGGTGCGGAGTGGTGGCTCTAAGGCTAAGGATCTGACTCCCGGGACCTGAATAAGAGGAGCTGCCTCACTCCATTTGGGGAGCCAGAGTCGGGATGAAGGAGACAAAGCTTTCCCGGAGGAGTGGTGGAGAAGGAAAAGAGAAAGAGAAGAAAAAGGGAGAGTTGTGTTGTGCTTGTAGGAGACGGGGAAGACATTTCCCACAAGGGAAAAAGAAAAATAAAGCGTGTAAGCTTTAGAGTTGTGCCTCCTGCTTCTGTCTGTGTTGGGTTGGGGCGGCAGGAGCGCCCACTACTGGCCACATCATCTTGATTTGTTTTTAACAGCAATGCTTTAGTATTAGAGAAAACTGTTTTTTTTCCCATTTCCCCAAAATACACAATCTCTAAGTCTGTATTATTAACAACATCTTTGCAGTTGCCTGCAAACAAAATAAGAGATTGGAAGTGTGAGTCGGTGCTATAATCTAGCTTGGCTGCTGAAAGTGCTTGTGACTGGCATAACAAACATTTTCTTTATTTGTATTTGTGTATTGGGAAATAAAACTAAAATCAGCCAAGTTCTCAAAGGGTTTGGTTGCCTTTTAAAAGGAGAAAAAAATAAAGTGGGAAAGTAGGCAGATTGAAAGTGTGAGGAGCAATGCAGTGAATCTGACACCAAAGTCTTGATCGTGGGACCTACCTCTTTAAACCCACCAAGTGAACCCAAGGCTAATACTGTTTATTTGGGAATAGCAAACCTGGTAAGGCTGATTACACCTACCAATAGGCACGTCATTTTGCAATATACTTCCATGAAACCCTTTCATCTAACCCTTTAATCCATTAATGACACTTCCAACAGTTTGTTTTTCTGCCTGAATATTTTTAGGGCTTATCCAGTACAGAATAACTTCATTGTTCTGAGGGCATATCGCATTTCTTCATTAGTTCTCACAAACTTTTACAGGTGCCCAGTGGTTTCCATCCTCACTGGTATGGCACCAACACAGGACATTACCTGCACCCAGCTGCCTTCTGTTCAGGATATGTCCAAGACTTCCTGCTTCAGAAAGGCAGATTTATTATCACAGACCTCAGATATCCTGCATAGCCACTTTTCTGATTCCACCCTTCTTGCAAACAATACAGGACCACCATACCAGGAGATTCAGGGAGACTCTTACCCTCAAGTTGTAAGGTTGATCAATCATAAGAATTCAAATATTGTAACATAACAAATAGTGTGTATAAATACAGAATATTTGCAAGTACATCCATCCATCTATTCTCCAACCCGCTATATCCTAACTACAGGGTCACGGGGGTCTGCTGGAGCCAATCCCAGCCAACACAGGGCGCAAGGCAGGAAACAAACCCCGGGCAGGGCACACACCCACACACCAAGCACACACTAGAGACAATTTAGAATCGTCAATGTACCTAACCTGCATATTTTTTCTCTATGGAAGGAAACCGGAGTGCCCGCAGGAAACCCACACAGACACGGGGAGAACATGCAAACTCCACGCAGGGAGGACCCAGGAAACGAACCCAGGTCTTCTAACTGCAAGGCAGCAGCGCTTCCACTGCGCCACCGTGCAGCCCTCTAACATTCATATTAAACCTAAAAGTGATGCATTTACCAAGTCCACAATCTTTCAACAAATACAAAAAGATAGTTGGAAGTAGTCACACACAGAATGTCAAAAATGTTTATGAGGCCAACTCTAAAACGAGCAGATCCTAAAAATCAGTGGTCACAAAATGGGCAATCGATCAGTAAAAAGAATGAAAATGAACAAACTAGGCAAAACTCAAAAGACCCAAAAAAGCTATCCTCAAAGAAAGAAAGCACAAGAGGATCTCCAGATAAGTGTTTTCAACGAACCCAGGTCTCCTTACTGCGAGGCAGCAGCGCTACCACTGCACCATCGTGCCACCCTTGCAAATACATATTGTTACAGTATGTTACATGCTAGGGCTGCACGATAACAGAAAAAATGATTATCACGATTATTTTGCTCAAAATTTTTATGATTAATAATGACGATTATTCCTTTGGTAAATGAAGTCTGTGACCAAAGCAGTGTAGCCTCGGCCAGTTATTCACAGATGCTGCCCTAATCATATTAGCTGCGTTGTCCGTTGTGATGCACACAAGTCTTTCTTCCACCAAGCCCCAAGCGGACATCGCTTCTTTGAGGCCCACTGCAATAAACTCCGCTGTATGGTCTTGTGGGAAAAACGAATGTTGCAAAAACTTGCTTTTCATCTCAAACTCGCTGTCAATAAAATGAACTGTCAAGCTCAAATACGGTTCCGCAGTTCTGCTTGACCATAAGTCGGTCGTGGCAGCAAAATATTCAAGGCTGAGCCTGAGAATTTCTCTTTCTATTTCTTTTCGGCATTTCGCATACAGCGAGGGCAGCGCAACATTGGAAAAATGGTTGCGAGAGGGAATGCTATATCTTTTATCAAGTGTTGCGATCATTTTGTTAAACCCCTCACTGCTCACGGTGGTTATTGGACACATATCCTTGGCTATATGGTACGTGATCGCCTCTGTTATTTCCCGGTGTCTTTGCGAGCTAGGCACAGGGCCGCTGCTGGCCAAATGGGTGCCCTAAGCAGAAATTTACTTTTGTGCCCCCTCCCCCAAATATTACGGAAGTAAAAATAAAATAATAAAAAAAACACCTACTATAGGGGCCAAAATAGAACTTTATTCAAATAAAAGTAAATACATAAATAAATTGTATCATTTATAAATTACAATTGTAGCTCTACAGCAAAAATACAAACTAAAATTACACTTTAAATAAAACATTTATAATAAATAAAATAAACAATAATAAACTGAAATAAAATCAACACTGTCATCTGCTGGAGCTTTCCAAAGTTCAAAATTTACAAAGGCACACTTCTGCTTTTTCTTGAGGCAAAGTCGTAAATGAGCTCTTCATATGATAAAGTCTTTGCTAATTCAGAGTTGATGCTGACAATTGCCAGACCACTCATGCGCTCTTTTGCCATAGATGAGTGCAAGTACGTTTTGATGAGCTTCATTTTAGAAAAACTTCGCTCAGCAGAGGCAACAGTTACAGGGAGCGTCACTGCTATGCGCAGAGCAATCCAGAGATTTCGGTACAGAGGTGAGGGCGCGCGCGTCATCACGTGTGCTTAGCCTACTCTGCGTTCACCGTAAAATGCAATATATACGTTTATATTTTTGTTTATTTGTATATGTATATTATTAATATTAATTTATTATTATAATATATAAAAACGATTTTTTTGAGCAGCTGGGATGGTGCCCCCCTGGGAGTTGGTGCCCTACGCAGACTGCGTACTCTGCGTATAGGGAGCGGCGGTACTGGCTAGGCAGATATGGTATTGCGTTGAACAATGTCCCTGATATTGTTGTCTGTGTTGTGGATGGCTGGTAATTTTTTGTTGTTGCTGTTTGTGCCTTCAGTCGTTGAAATTCTTGATAGTGTACTTTGTGGTGGCTTTTAAGGTGGTTGATGAGGTTTGTTGTGTTACCTTGGGACGTTTGGACGGAACAGGAGCAAAGTTTGCACAAGACTCGTACCTGATCAACATCACATTCCTCGAAATCGAAACAGTTCCAGACAACTGAGTATGACCCCTTTTTAGGAACTAACGATCGCACTTCTGCACGTTGCTCCGCCATCATATGTTTATTCTGACTGACTGTTATTGCTGCTATTGACTTCTACTGCTTCAGAAAGCGCTTGCAATCTAGACGCAGTAACATCATAGTGACGCAGTCCAATCCGTAAACTCAGCCCATAAAAAACAGTTTGGTCTTTATACTGTAAAATCGCGACGATATTTATTAACTGATCGTGGGTCATAAATATCGTTATCATGAGAAAAAAAAAGATTAATCGTGCAGCCCTATTACATGCTATACATGTTAACATAACATATACATTTCATTGTACTATTTGCACACTTGACTTGTTGCCATACTGATGTGTGTGATTTGTTTGTTTTGTGTCATGAATAATGTGTTACAATTTAGAGTGGAGTTGTGAACAGGTCAGTAGGGAAGTACCATGTTTTTGCTTTTTCTTGTGTTATTTTTGATGCTGTTCCTAGATTTCTTGTTTAGTTTTGAATTCAGGGTGCACTCCAGGTGTGATCAGAGGTGAAGCAGTGAGTGTGGTTAAGAGTAAAGCCTGACAGTATCCCATTCCTCTTCTATATTTTTCAGACACATCTACTACTCCCCCACCAGAAGGTATGGCATGGAGATATGAATAGCAGAAAGGAGACTCCAACCAACTTTCAAAACTGGAACAAAATGGCAGAAATGAAGAATCAAAAGTGGTAACTCGAAAAAGTATAAGACGGTTCATCAACTGCTGGTAAAAAAACTGCACAACAAAGAAGCATTCACTAGAAAAGAAGAGGAAACACCCTTGGTAGTCTGCTCTGTAATTTCTGTCCGCCAGTGTTCTTCATTGAATGCTGTTATGTGCTATTTATAAAGGCACCACAGAATTTAGGGTGCCAGCTCATTATAGTGTATTCAACAAAATCACTGCAGAGTCACTGCAGACAAAACTGATACTTGAAGCAAATGAAGTGTAAAAACAAACAAATGTAAACATTAAGCCCATCAATAACCCAAATGTTGCTAAGACAAAACAGTTTGAATTGAATGAACATGTAATGGCTCAGAAAAGGATGTGCGGCATGTTTATTGATGTGACCCAATTAAAACAGAACTAATACACCAAGTAACAAACGCAGCACAAATATTACAAACATAACTCATACACAGATCGGGTTTGACATATTTGAGATAATATTCAGGCATGCATCTGGACCCACTTATTGAAGTCCTTGTCTCCTCTCAATGGGATCTCAACTGCACGGTGTTCTTTCTTTGCTGCCTGGTCAGTATCTTCCACTTCATGTGGAAGAAATCATATGCCATCTTGCACTGCAAGTTTGTGCAGCACAGCACACAGAACAACCACACTGAAAGAAAGAAAGAAAGAAAGAAAGAAAGAAAGAAAGAAAGAAAGAAAGAAAGAAAGAAAGAAAGAAAGAAAGAAATGTATTGTCCCCAGGGGGAAATTTAGCTTTTTAAATAAATAAATACATGAATAGGTTGGTAAGTAAGTAAATAAATACACACACACTTTGTTCTGAATACACACCAGAATAAACTATAAAGCAAGAAAATTTTAAAGAAAGAAAACTTCTGACTTGGCTGTCACAGTTTCAGTAACGCATTGTGCAGGCTGTTGGAACCCCTGTAGCATTTCTTGACACACTTCTGCTGAATGATTCGTTGACTGAAAGTCCTCAGTGTTAGTGTTTCAGAGAGTGGATGTGCTGCATTGTTCATAATGGCACTTATTTCTCTCCTCATTTTTTACCTACAGCAGCATCTCTCAACCTTTAAGTATTTGCAACCCGAGTTTTCATAACAGTTTTAATCGCGCCCCCCTAACGTTTTTTTGAAAGGAGCCCACTAATACCAATTTGCTCTTTTTAAATTAATGATATATCATAGAGATGCATATTTTATTATACCTACTTAACTTTTATCAACATTTATCTAACTCTATATTTATTTTTCTAGTATCAGAATGTAGTTTAAGTTAATTTGTTTTGGTTTCAATAGAGGTATTTTTCATATTTTTGATTCTTGTTTTCTTTTTTCACATTTTCGGGGGCGCCCCACAGTTTGAGAACCGCTGACCTACAGGATGTTTAGAGTGCATCCAATAACTGAGCTTTCCCTTTTAATTGGTTTGTTGATTTGGGGGGGCCTCTCATCAAGTAATGTTATCAGCCCAGCACACCACAGTGTAAAAAAATCATACTGGCTGTCACAGAGTCATAGAAGATGTGAAGGAGGTAATTTCCCATATTAAAGGAACACAGGATCCTTTAGAAAAAGAGCCTAAGGTCGAGGTGAAAATCCAAGTCCCCCGATGATTAATGTAGGCATCAAAAGCACATCTTTCTTTTTAGCACTCACAGCACTCCACATCCCTTTACCCACTGCATGAATGACATGTGTGACAGAGAGCGAAAAGTTCCTGATGTAACAACAAATAGAGGGGATTGCAATGTAGTGTTTATAAAGAATGACATGAACATTACATTAGATTAGATTAGATAAACTTTATTACTCCCATGGGGAAATTCAAATTCATACAGCAGTGGAGACATAAAAAAAAACAAGAATAGCAACTCACAGGACAGATAATACAGCCAATCATTCAATAATAAATAAATAAATAAATCATAGACTACCTCATTTATCTTAACATCTCATCTTTTGAAATCCCCGGTGAGGATTGTGGTGTAAAACAAGTATCCATCCCATCCATTTTCCAACCCGCTGAATCTGAACACAGGGTCATGGGGGTCTGCTGGAGCCAATCCCAGCCAGCACAGGGCACAAGGCAGGATCCAATCCCGGGCAGGGTGCCAACCTACCGCAGGACACTCACAAACACACCCACACATCAAGCACACACTAGGGACAATTTAGAATCGCCAGTCCACCTAACCTGCATGTCTTTGGACTGTGGGAGGAAATCGGAGCGCCCGGAGGAAACCCACGTAGACACGGGGAGAACATGCAAACTCCACCCAGGGAGGACCCGGGAAGCGAACCCAGGTATCCTAACTGCAAGGCAGCAGCGCTACCACTCCACTGTGCCACCGTGCCGCCCAAAACATGTATTCAATCACAATTATTTAAAAATAAATAAATAAATACTTAAAATCAGTACTAAAATTAAAGGTTCAAACATTATTGCATTATTGGAACATAAATTACAGAATACAAAGGTAATTGAAATTCAACCCCTGCCTTCAACTATGGTTTGAGGATTTAGCACTGGTGTTAGGAAGTATACACTGACAGAGTGCCCTCTCTTACCCAAAACAAGATCAAATTACTGAATTATTTGAAATGTCAAGCAAAATGACACCTTTTATTGGCTAACTAAAAGGATTACAATATGCAAGCTTTCGAGGTGACTCAGGCCCCTTCTTCACGGTTGCCTCAAAAGCTTGCATATTGTAATCCTTTTAGTTAGCCAATAAAAGGTGTCATTTTGCTTGACTTCTCATTACATTTATAATGGCTAACACGGTACAACACCCTAGTACTACATGAATTATTTGACATATTTGAATAGAAATCATCATAGTAATATAATTTCTAATCGCCCCTTCATTTTAATGTTTATGTAACACATCTCCCCAGGTATAGGTTAAACTCAAACCTTGGTCATGGGCTTGAGAGGTTTTCCACAGCACTGTCCTGAGCAGGCCGTCAATTAATTTTTTTGTTCTGTGATGTGTTTCCTCTGGCTTTTCTGGGTAGAGCACCAAACAAAAAAGCTGGTTGTGATTGTTGATTTTGTCTGGTTAGTCATTCATTTTTTAGTCGTGAACGGTTTTGGGAAACAGTCATTAATTAATGAAAAACTTGCAGGTAAATACAACTTGTTGCTTAATGCATAATAACTTATTAAAAGCAAGGCCACAGACACTAATCTTGAAAATGTCAAAGCTGAAATCGTTGGACTCAAAAAGCAGATGGTCAGCAGAGAATGTACTTTACAGGTTATCTGGGCTTACTGGAGGATCAACCAGACAACTAAAACAAAGAAAGATGATGGGAGTATTCTCTGTAAATAGTTATTAAAAGCTAATAGAAGAAGAGGCCTGAGTTGCCTTGAAAGCTTGCATATTGAAATCCTTTTAGTTAGCTAATAAAAGGTGTCATTTTGCTTGACTTCTCACTAGTTAATGTCGTCAAAGGATAAAGTGGATACTAATGTACGACTTTCTCAACAGAAATGGTCTAAACAGTTAATGCAGCTAATAGACGAAGGGTATAAAATAGCATGGGTTAGCCGCTCATTTTTAAACTCAGCTTATCGACAGAGTACAGTAGAAGATATCCTCTGCTTCCTTTGCCTAAGGAAATGCCTCCAGCTCCTCTGAAGTGGATGAAGATGATTGCCAGGTACCCCACTTCTGCATTTCTTTCTCCCGAGAGCTCCCTTTGGGTGATTATTTTTGGGAGTGTAAGCCAAGATTAAAAATACAATCTTTTCTATAGTGTTCTTTTTCTCCGTCGTAGAGACTGGGAAGGGATAATATACTTATCAGTATACTGGTCAGTAAGGCTGCAATACTTAATGAACATACTCATCCCAGGTTGTGTTTCAATTCTACAGCAAATGCAAGTCAGGAATCAACTCTGGATGGGTTGCCTGCCCATCACAGAGCATGCTCACATATGCATAGGTAAACTGGGCCAGTTTAGAGCCTTCAGTTAAGCTAAATACTACATCTGTAGAGTCTGGGAGTAAGTCAAGTTGTCAAGTTTGCAAAACTCCACACAGACATTGCCCTCCTAACCTAACTGACCTCCCTTAATTTGTGACAATTTATCCAACACGCGTTGGCTTGCTCCTACCATCAGGTAGTAGAGCCAATGTGCACAGCTCTCCGCGGAGTACAGCTGACTGTGCACACCCAAATCCATCTATTCATTCATTATCCTAACTACAAGGGGGGTCTGCTGGAGCCAATCCCAGCCAACACAGGGCGCGCACACACAAACACACACTAGGTACAGTTTAGGATTGACAATGCACCTAACCTGCATGTCTTTGGACTATGGGAGGAAACTGGAGCACCTGGAGGAAACCTACGCAGACACGGGGAGAACATGCAAACTCCACGAAGGGAGGACCCGGGAAGCGAACCCAGGTCTCCTAACTGCGAGGCAGCAGTAATACCCACTGCGCCACCGTGCTGCCCTGTAACATTCATATTAAACCTAAAAGTGATGCATTTACCAAGTCCATAATCTTTCAACAAATACAAAAAGATAGTTGGAAGTAGTCACACACAGAACGTCAAAAATGTTTAAAACGAGCAGATCCTAAAAATCAGTAGTCACAAAATGGGCAATCGGTCAGTAAAAAGAATGAGAATGAACAAACTAAGCAAAACTCAAAAAAAAACTATGCTCAAGGAAAGAAAGCACAAGAGGATCTCTAGATAAGCGTTTTCAATGGTACACAACAGAATGCTTGAACAAAAGCATTATCTGAACTTCCCTAATTTAAATCATAAATCTGTTATATAATGATCTGCTGTTAGCACCAATTACAAGTATTAACCTCTCACTGACAATTAAATGTTTCTACAAACCAACTCAGTGGGTTTCACCTCTGATGTGATCCCGTTGTCCCAGTTTAGCCTGTTCTTCCTGTCTATTTGCTGTACTCGAGTTTTCCTCTTCCATTCCAAAGACAATTAGGTTTGGTTGATTTGTGACTTGTATGGCTTTGTGTGAGAATGTGCATAAGTGTGCCATGCAATGGATTGGTATAACACCCAGAGCTGGTGTCTACCCATTACTGTCACAATAGGTTTCACGTACCTATAATTCATGGTTCAGAAAACCGGCAAACAAAAGTTACAATTTTGCCTTTCTTACTGTTTCAAACCAGGAGCCCATAGACTGGTTTTTACAAAAAAAAAAAAAAAAGTTATTTTTTTCTCAAACTGCTTATTCTTTTACTTTTCTCTTGATGTCACTAGAAAAAGTGTTTCATCTTAACCCTGTGTTCTGTCACAAAAAATGGGACTAACAATTTAAATCCTCAAACGTATTTCTGCTTGGACATTGAAAGTGAAAGATATAAAGGGATTTGTGGCAGATAATGCAGAGCTCTGCAGTTCTCCAGGATTCACCAGTACTGACTTTATACACATCAAGTATGTTATTTGAGCTCCTTCATTTTGACTATCCTAAACGTTCAGACACATGTAAAGCATCCTCCCCTACTGTTTATGGTGAATATTTATGAACATAAGATGAGGGTTTAATTCTGTAAACATCAATACATTCATTTAGAAACCTCCTCAATCCAATTTAGAGCCAATGGGGCCAAAGATTATCCTCGTAGCACTGGGTTACATATCACCAGTTCTTACATTTAATTCAGTTGAATTCATTTTAATTCTGCGCAGAGTTCTTCACTGAGCACAGATGCAGAGTGCTGCAACAAGTTCGCAAGCAAATGAATTTACAAACTTTACAAAGTACTAATTACGCAATGAATACACATAAAGACAGATTTGTTTAAAGACACAGTAAAACAAAGTAATTCCAAACGGATTAACATAAATGCACCCTAGCAATATCAGTCCAATCACATTATCGCTGAACTGAATCAGTTTAGAGCTGATTGTAAAGCCATTTCTTACTGAGCTATTACTATAATGTGAAATGAGTACTTCAATTACAAGATTTTGGTCTCCTTAAAATTCACAGAATAAATAATGCAACTTCAGAAGATAAAACCTTTAGCTCTAGAGCCCTCAGTCTCTGGAATGATCACCCTCAGAAAGTTACCTCTTCATTCTCCACACTTAGGAGGAGTAGTAGATGTAGTAGTATTGTCACATGTCTGACCAACATTAAACACGTTGACACTTTCCGTGCCCATGATAAAACAATATTGTACTAATATATACAACTTAATTTAATTTAATGATAACAACTGGAATGTGTTTCTTTATTTCACCATTACCAGCACATCTAAGTTTAATATACGCAGTGGTAGTGCTACTGCTTTGCAGTAAGGTGACTGTGGAAGATTGTGGGTTCGCTTCCCGGTTCCTCCCTGTGTGGATAGCGCTTTGAGTACTGAGAAAAGCGCTATATAAATGTAATGAATTATTATTATTATTATATACATTGTGAACAGAAGGAGGCACCACTGAGCTCCAAACCCCAGATACAAATAAAGGTTGTTTATATGCACAGTACCTTCATTAAACAGGCAATCACAGCCCAAAGTATAATCACCACAATTGATTACAGTTTGTTTTCTATGGTGTGTTTCGTTCACTCTCCTCCCAATTCTGACTCGCCTAAAGTGAGTCAAGATGGCTCCATTTTATATTAGACCCAAGAGTACCTGACATGGCATGGCGGAAACACTTCTGGATCATGCAGAAGTTCCCCAAACTAGGGAGACCTTCTCCCGAAATCGCCCTCCAGTGGCACCCAGGGATCTTGACAGGGTTTCCCTTCCAAGATACGTGTCCCATAAAACCCGGAGGGAGTCCAGACTGGGCACATAGCAGAGTAGCACTGCCACCTTTCACCCTCGGGGATAAACTGTCCCCAATAACTAGACTCCCCCAGTCCATCCATTATATGATTGCCCTGACTGGGATAGGAACTTGGAGCCATCCTGGCCGGGTTGCACCTCCATTTATGGAGTCCATTTATTATAGCCTCCAGGTATGACTCTCTGTCCTAGTCGAGATGCCATTTCAGCATTTACAACATGTCTTATAGAAAAAAATGTAAAATGTTTGCGGACACGAAATTCTCTAACATGTGGTCATCGTTAGTGCCGGGTGGATCAGTAGAAGAAGACAATGGCCTTTTCCTCTGGGTGTTTTTTCTTTATATATATTTATTTCTCACTCTGTCCTTCATTTTAGTGGTCCTTTTCTCCTGGCTCATAGTGGGAGATTCTATTATTTTTGGGCAGATTGGTAGGACCTTGTCATTTTCACTAGAGAGATAACTGAACAAGCACATTCAACATTTTTTTTTGTTTTTTTTTTGTTTTTGTTCTTTATTTCGCCTTATACAATTTCTTGTATTAGGAATTTGTTAGTTTTCGCATACCCCTTGGGGTCAGAGCGCAGGGTCAGCCATTGTACAGCGCCCCTGGAGCAATTACAGGTTAAGGGCCTTGCTCAAGGGCCCAGCAGAGTAGGATCTCTTTTGGCAGTGACGGGGATTCGAACCGGCAACCTTCGGGATACCCGCGTAGATCCTTAGCCTCAGAGCCACCACTCCGCCCCGAAACTTCTGGTCAGGAACAGAGTTCTTTGTGTATTGGGTGGGATATTTTCTTTGTTTTGTTGCATTTTATTTTTGTCGTTACTAAAGTATATTTGTAAATGTTTAAAGTGGTGGAGTTGGAATTTAAATTGTGTTTTGTAAAATAAATTGTATTGAACTGAAAGATAGATAGATCTGAAAGGCACATTATAAGAGAGACAGATGTAAAAGGCACAGATTAATGGAGCCCATGTATCTATCTATCTATCTATCTATTGTCACACACGTGTGCATGAGAGGCAGCTAAAGGGCTTGAGTAAGGGCAATTCCGAGTCAGACCAGGATGTGGCAGAGTGTACTCATTCTTTTTCTCGCTTTCCTGCAGACCATCCACGGGAGATTCCTCCTGGCCCTGTTGACGTCACTTCCTGTCTTCCCTTTTAAAAGCCTCCACCTTTTCCCTATTCCCTCAGTTCTATTTTGGACTCGGTTTATACATTTTGCAACTTTGCAGCCAGGATGGCAATATACGGGTGGCTGCCCCCAAACCTTTTTATGACTCTTATATCTGGTTTTTGCGACTCTATCTATCTATCTATCTATCTATCTATCTATCTATCTATCTATCTATCTATCTATCTATCTATCTATCTATCTATCTATCTATCTATCTATCTATCTATCTATCTATCTATCTATCTATCTATCTATCTATCTATCTATCTATCTATCTGTTTTGTCTTGGTAGAGTAATATATTGTGTACACTGTGTATAAGGTATAACAGTATATAACTTATCCCCACCTTCCCTTCTATATCTATAACCTCAGGCAATTAGATGTAGTAAAAAGACAGGCAGGAGTTAAGTTACACATAAAACAATGTATTATTGATAATATTCATAAATAATAACAATATGCAAAGTACATTTGAACATTGGCAACCATACAACCTGATTAAATGGTGATGTGTAGTTTCAGGCGGCACACAGACTTGTAGTTATTTAAAATGTCTCTAGTTAAAGCATCATTCAGCTTTCTTCAATATGGCTGCTAAACTGTGGTCTCCATTGTGTTGTCCTTTCAGTTCATGGTGTGATGGTCTTCATCAGTTTGATAAGAGAGATACTTCATCATATGTTGGTTAGTGAGAGAGAGAATGTGGTTGAGCAAGCAGATTTATAGATTCTCTGTCCAACCCCTACAGCCAATAGGACATCATGGTACTTAAAATCTTCTGATCCAAACCAATTCCAAACAGCCATACTTCAGACCAATGGGGGAATACAACATCTTAAAACCTGCCACCCCCCCAAGACCACATGTTAAAGTAACCCAGCTTCCTTGTGGGGGGTTGAAAGACTTTCGCAGAGAAACACTCACCAAACTGGTTTAAAGCACACACACACACACCCCCCCCCCCCCAACTCTGTCATAAAATTCAAAGAACCTCAGTCGTAAAGGGGGGCAAACACGAATGCCTCTCACCAAAGCAACACTAAATTACATTGCTTTGCCTAAATTACAAATAAATATTTATCAAGTTATATGCAAAGTCTCACATCACAACACTATCTATACGAGAATAGAAAGTTAAGGGGTTAGGGTTGCTTTTTTATATAATCAAATCATTTTTCTGTTCAGTTACATTAAAACAAAGGAGAAACACTGTCTCTAGTTTTTGAAAATTTACAATCGGAGTGATATTGGGCTAAAGATAAATAACCAACTGGTTGACTTTTATCTTTTCCATGTACCATTCTTTGAAATGAACACCTCATGCAACACAACACATGTTATACACACAGTACCAGCTTAACGGGAAACCAATAAAGTATTAATTTTTCTTTCTTTGTTTACAGTTTGAGGCAGATGAAATGTGTCAAAGCTACAGCTTAAAAAAAATCAGCCAAGAGAAGATTAAATTTACCATTGTGGGATACATAAAAGAGCAACATGCTAGCAAAGCAAGAAAGAAACACACACATGAACTCCAAGTCATGCCTGCAGTGTCTGCTTTAAAAAAAAAACATGCAACACTCTTGAAGTGTGGCTAAGCTGCTTATCTAACAGCACATTCCTTTTCTTGCCTTGTTGCCCTTAGTGCCCTTGATTTCTTCTCCTAGCAGTCCAAATTGCACCAAAATGGCATTGACTATGCTCGGCCTGTGCTCCGCAAATGTTCAAATGCTTACAGCACTCTACTGAATGACTCTGGAAAAAAGTATACATAACATTTGTGAAGAGAGACTCCCTAGCCTTCATTCCTTCCTCATTCTAGCATTAGAAAAAAATAAACAGCTAGAACGCAAAAGATTCTCTACTCAGCTGGCATTTTCTGTACTGCATGAAGTTTGTTACCAATGTACAATATCATTTTACTACTACTTAAAGCATGGTAGGTAAGTCTCCTAAAGCTGGGCAAGAAGAAAAACATCTGAATACAGCCATGTTGGATACCTTGCATTATGCAGCTTGTAACTGGTCTCTCTTGGTTTGTAGCTTTGACAACATGTGATACACGTATGAATGTCCATCCACCCTGATAATATCTAAATCCATTTATCTCTTTCCTGGCATCGACAGCTCCAGTAAGCCCCTGTCTTCATAACTACTCTTCTCTAACACAGTAAACAAAACACTATAACTGTTAATGACTTCCATTATACATGAACATTGTTTCATGTATAACATAATAAGGTATTCTTTATGGACAGCAGCTTCTACGTTGCTCTTCAGTGTATCGGTAGTAGTACGGCTGAATGCCCCCTGATTTCTCAGTTAAACCAAACTTTGGAGAATTGCCCCATGGGTCTTTTTCTGATTGAGTTCCACAGACTTCAGCATTCTTTTCATTTCACACCATTCCTGGGAAGCTCCTCTCCTACGGCACATTTAATGGAAAAAGATGAACAGTTCAACTTTCAGAAACCTGCAATTGTTCTTCTTTTATCGGATTCGTGGCAATACTGCAAATTGGCATCTCATGCGCTATGCCTTACTTCATTCACTGAAGGTTAAAAGGAAGCATGTGCACTGTTTTACATGTTTTACTTCATGGTCATCTATCTTCAATCAGCTCCCCGAACCTCAGCAAAAGGCAATTTGATTTGAAACATGCGTGAAGAGAATAAAAACAGGAAAATAGCTAGGGATGGCTCCCACTGACTGATGGAAAAAGCTATATTCAAGCAGAAACATAATTATATTATATTATTTCATATTATACTGTATCATTCTCAAACCATCTAAATAAGCTCAGGGTCATGGGGTGGTGAGAGCCTATCCTGGTAGCATTAAGCACAAAACATGAACCAACCCTGGGGAGACAATACCAGTCCATTACAGGGTGCACACACCCACACTCACACAGAGCCCATTTACAATCACCACTTATCCTAACAAGCACATATTTGGAATATGAGAAGCAAATTCACACAGGCAAAATAAGACTGTGCAGATTTTATGCAAACACTGAACTTGCTTTGGATTCAATCCCAGGATGCTGGATCACTTAAGATGGCAGCACATAACGCGATTCTTAATCAGTGAGGATATCACACTTAACAACTGCAATTTTTGGCTCTTGTTGCCTTGAAGATGTCAAATTGCATGACAAGTATTCACAGGAGATAATAAATTATACAACTCTGTGACAACTTTCCAGTGCAGTTTAAAAGTTCCCAAATATTGCAAGCTTGCTGCATGCTGATAGCCAATTAACGTGCTTGTGAATTTCCCCTTGAGATTAATAAAGTATCTATCTATCTATCTATCTATCTATCTATCTATCTATCTATCTATCTATCTATCTATCTATCTATCTATCTATCTATCTATCTATCTATCTATCTATCTATCTATCTATCTATCTATCTATCTATCTTCATGTACTATATCTATCTATCTATATGACAGAGCTGGTGCCTGTATGAAGGCTTTCCAGATAAGATGAGTTCAGTTGCAATCTTGGCCCTCTTCTTTTCCTTTCTCAATTTCATGATAGTACAAAAAAAAGGCCAAGCAAAATGACACCTTTTATTGGCTAACTAGAAAGATTACAATATGCAAGCTTTCGAGGCAACTCAGGCCCCTTCTTCAGGCAAGATGTAATACAGAAACTGAAGTACAAGAACATGATAGTACAACAAACACAAGACATCAAGCAGACAAGCCTGTGTGCAGGGTTCAAAACATACATGTTTCTTTTTTTCCTGGGACTGCATCTATTGTCTATTGTCACACACGTGTGCATGAGAGGCAGCTAAAGGGCTTGAGTAAGGGCAATTCCGAGTCAGACCAGGATGTGGCAGAGTGTACTCATTCTTTTTCTCGCTTTCCTGCAGACCATCCATGGGAGATTCCTCCTGGCCCTGTTGACGTCACTTCTGGGTCTGAGCCTATAGAAAAAGACCTTGCCAGCTCCAGCCCCTGTGATGTCACGTCCGGGCTCGAGCCTATGGCTAAAGATCCCTATGAGCCCGACCCGTTTGACCTCACTTCCTGTCTTCCCCTGTTTTGGACTCGGTTTTGTGCACAGCAGTGCTGTTATACATTTTGCAACTTTGCAGCCAGGATGGCAATATACGGGTGGCTGCCCCCAAACCTTTTTATGACTCTTATATCTGGTTTTTGCGACTCTATCTATCTATCTATCTATCTATCTATCTATCTATCTATCTATCTATCTATCTATCTATCTATCTATCTATCTATCTATCTATCTATCTATCTATCTATCTATCTATCTATCTATCTATCTATCTATCTATCTATCTATCTATCTATCTATCTATCTATCTATCTATATGACAGAGCTGGTGCCTGTATGAAGGCTTTCCAGATAAGATGAGTTTAGTTGCAATCTTGGCCCTCTTCTTTTCCTTTCTCAATTTCATGATAGTACAACAAACACAAGACATCAAGCAGACAAGCCTGTGTACAGGGTTCAAAACATACATGTTTCTTTTTTTCCTGGGACTGCATTATATGCACTGGGTGAGCATTCATTGGTTGTCAACTCAAAAACACACAAGAACTGTTGAAGCATGCTGGCACAGGCACCGTCAGCCCCAGTGAAGGCACTCGGAGTCTCAGGACAGGCATCAGAATCAAGCTTTATTGTACGTCGCACAGACAGACTCAATTCAGATGACCTGAGCGAGCAGCCATAGGCATCTCTTTCATTTATTGCAATTCTTATCATACAAGCCATTCTTCATCCTCATCCGATGCCTATCATTTCACTGCTCTAATCTTGCCTCCAGTGAATTCTACCAATATTTGTTACATGGGGGGGTGTCAAACCCGGTTCTATTCAATAAGGGCACGCACAAAAAGGCGAGCTTCAAAAGGGCGACCTCAATTGGGCGCGGCGAATAAAGGCAAATGCAACAAAATTATTACAAAAAATTTATTGGATAAAAGCAATGATTGAACGTATAAAAAGGCAAAAGCAAGAATATTAAAACATCCAATTAATTAATGCATGAACTTGTAACGAACTATTTCTAAAGCTCTCTATATTTCGTTGTTTTCTGCTCTTACTCATTGTTGTGTTACACTTGAAGCTGTAGATTATGTGCAATGCCACGTAGATATTTTATTATTATCTACTATTATTATCTATCTAGCCAGCCAGCCATTATCCAACCCGCTGAATCCGAACACAGGGTCACGGGGGTCTGCTGGAGCCAATCCCAGCCAACACAGGGCACAAGGCAGGGAACCAAGCCTGGGCAGGGTGCCAACCCACCGCAGTATTATCTATCTATTATTATCTAAATTATCTACGAACGCCTTTATTCGTCGCGCTCAATCGAGGTCGCCCTTTTGAAGCTCGCCTTTTTGTGCACGCCCTTATTGAAGGATACCGTCAAACCCCTCTCTGTCCATCATTTCTGTTTGACAAGGCCTATCCTTACTCCCTACTAGCTTGACGCTTGCTAATATTATCGACAGCCAAAGAGTTCACATTCTCTCTCTAAGCGAGGGGCCCATCCCTTCCAGCTCACTTGCATGTCTAACCTTTGGTTTAATGAACTATTGATGGTTTCTAGCTCATACAGAATAATTAAAATATGTATGCAGAAGCCTTTTTAATCCTAACTCTTACATCTTAATGCTTAGTAAAATATAGTGTCTACTTTTCTCATGTGTTTACTATGCTTTTCTAATACATAGAGATTACCCATTTTAAGAATACATTTTTCTGTAGAACTCACCTTTATGCCTTAAGACAAAATCAATCCTGTTTCATTTTGTTGGGGCAAGTTGGACATCGTTCTGACTAAGTAGCTCAGGAGGTCAAATTACATGCCTGCCAGTATAAGAAGTGCACCTCGACTTTCCCCAGCTCACTAACATTGTGTCAATGAAGTCATATTTTTAGCCATGTGCAACTGTCATGGCTAATAATATTCGACAGCCAGCAAAGAAACAGAAATTATTTCAAAACTCTTTGTTAATTTACAGTTTGTGTTTTTTTTTTTTTATTTTGAGAAAAATTGTTGTCTATGTGTTGTATAGTTATGTAAGTTGTAATCGAGCCATGTACCACCTATGAGGGGACTGGGATTGTAAAGAGCAACATAGTGCTAATGGCTGTCGAACAAGGGAGTACAGTGGGCACGGTGAAAGTGTTGAGGCACCAACCATGTCTCCCCTTGTGATAGGTACATAGTCCTTAAACAGAAACGGATGCTTAATGGCGCATCCAATAAAGCAAAATGAAAAGGAAGGTTAACTAAAAATTAAAACAAGAGGCTTCGTCAGTCTTTTCTTGGGTTCTACAATTTCAGGTAGGAGCACCAGTCTTCAGTCTTCTCTCTTCTCAGTGAGACATGCCATGTCGGAGGCGTCTTGCTTTTATAGCAGAGGGTCAGCAGGGTGAGGAGTCAATTTCCTCTGCCTGTGTGGATTCTCAAGGCTTTGGGAGTAAAGGGAGATGTTACCACCAGCTACCATGCCTCACGTGTCCTGGAGTGGTAGTGCTTACCTCAGATGAGCCCGGAAGGCAAAGCTCAGATCTGCATGTGCTGCATGGCTAAATGATCCCTGTTGACCCTGCAAAAAAGCCATCATCTGGAAAATAACAAGTGGTGGTCTTCAGGGACAAACTTGTTTTTGACAATGCTGGGATTAGTAAAACACTTTGCTGTTTACATTTCATAAACAATGCAGACATTCTGCAATCAATTTAAATGTTCTGTCTCGTGGTTTGGCTCTATATTAATATACAGAAGGATAAGGCAGTTTTCTTTGTGGAAGGATGAGTGATGTCATATGGGGCATCTCGGGGGAAACTCTACTCAATGTATTTAGGAGTGCAGTGGCTGCAGGGTAAACCAAGCAGTCATTATATTAGGTACCTGCCTGTTAGCCAACTGGTCCTCCATTTGCCCTCTTAATCAGCCTGAATTTGTTGATGCATGGACTCAACAAGGCATTCATTGTGTGGGTTCATAGATAGATAGATAGATAGATAGATAGATAGATAGATAGATAGATAGATAGATAGATAGATAGATAGATAGATAGATAGATAGATAGATAGATAGATAGATAGATAGATAGATAGATAGATAGATAGATAGATACTTTATCCTAAGGGGAAATTCACATACTCCAGCAGCAGCATACTGATAAAAAACAATATTAAATTAAAGAGTGATAAAAATACAGGTATAACAGATAGTAACTATGAATAATGTTAACGTTTACCCCCCCTGGGGTGGAATTGAAGAATCGCATAGTGTAGGGGAGGAACGATCTACTAAGTCTGTCAGTGGAGCAGGACGGTGACAGCAGTCTGTCGCTGAAGCTGCTCCCCTGTCTAGAGATGATCCTTTTTAGTGGATGCAGTGGATTCTCCATAATTGACAGGAGTCTGCTCAGCGCCCGTCGCTCTGCCACAGATGTCAAGCTGTCCAGCTCCGTGCCTACAATAGAGCCTGCCTTCCTCACCAGTTTGTCCAGGTGTGAGGCGTCCCTCTTCTTTATGCTGCCTCCCCAGCACACCACCGCGTAGAAGAGGACACTCACCACAGCCGTCTGATAGAACATCTGCAGCATCTTATTGCAGATGTTGAAGGACGCCAGCCTTCTAAGGAAGTATAGTCGGCTCTGTCCTCTCTTGCACAGAACATCAGTATTGGCAGTCCAGTCCAATTTATCATCCAGCTGCACTCCCAGGTATTTATAGGTCTGCACCCTCTGCACACAGTTACCTCTGATGATCACAGGGTCCAGGTGGGACATATTACCATATTACCTCCAGCATCTTCCATAGTCCCAAGATGCCAATATAGCCCATGCATTGTCTACTTCAGACATGTACACCTCATCTAAAAGTCTAATAATAACGATTAAGAATGAATCCTTGGCTCCTGGAACACGCTATTTTTTCAGCTGTGTAGGACCCATGGAATTACAATAGCACTTAAATAAGGGGAATAATGTGAGGAAGAAACAGCTAGAAAGTGGGACCAAAGGATATGAAAGCTCCAGCTGGTCAGCTGAGAAAGCACAGCTTGAGGTTTTAAAAAACTCTTCATGTACTACCTTTGCCATCCTACTGCCATCCGTTTACATTGTCAAAGAAGTAGCATTACTTTAAAAGACTATGGCTGCCCCTTTAATGTATATTGCTATATGACAGGCCAGATGAATACTTTGATATTTTGTACAGGAGGCAAAATCTAAATGAAGACAAATTTAGGTGCTGACTTGAAAAACAAACCTTATCTTCCAAAGGTGAGTTATTTTTCAAAGTGGAGGCTGCTGAGCTCATCCCCAACAGGCTTTCAGACAGTGTTCATTCATCTCAAATCAATCTGGTATTCCCAGGACACTCACTGACAAACAGTTTTATGGGGTCAAGTATGTGTCATTTAAAAAAAAAGTAGAATTCTCGCTCTGAACTCATGATGCTAAATGAACAAGTGGAAAAAAAAATCAAAATATGCTCAACTTGCATCAATGAGCTAATGTGGCTGACGTCACATACCAGCTATACATTATGCACAAGGACTGAGCTTCAAGAGTATCTTCCTAAAAACAAGATAAAAAATAACTGCATGCCAAACCGAGTCCTTAACTGCTGGAGCGTGACAGGTTAATTGTTAAGTTTCAGAAATTGACACCAACACATCTGACAGCTTAGAATTCCTCCAGAGCTGCTTATTTAGTACAAGCAAGTCCCCACACTGCAGCCCATGCTGCAAATATAAACTCGATCAAGCAAGAATGGCTGGGCTCGTGCCATCAGGTCTCTTTGCATTAGTTCACGAGAGCCAGAGCTCTTTTGAAATGTCTATTAATATAGATTTTATTGTTTGTTTGTTTGCTGTATTTTTTTTTTATTTTAAACATTGAGCTTGGCTTCTTGAGTAGTGTCTATCTATAGAAAAAACAAAATAATGATCAATTTTCTTATGGTTGTTTTTAATGTGGCAATTATGTACCATCTGTCTCTTCACATTTTTATGAACCAGCAGATGCTGAGCTTTATTCAGATTTACAAGCTCAAGATGTTATTTTATAAAACAGCAGGTCTCATAAGTTCAGTGGATCTCTTGACATTTAGTGTGTCAGGCTACCGTGGATGTTTCATTTATTTTCTGTATTAACATTGCAGCAGCAAAAGTAAACACTTCACTGTCATTGTAGTACCTGCAATTCCACTTTCTACCCCATTTAATGTGGCCACTTAATTGCAAAAATTAACTGTCAGGTATAGGTCCAAGCCCCACCGTGACCCCTCTCTTTACATTCTACCATGCACTGACATTTGACTTAATGATGGTTTATTTTCACATAAAATATGCCATGAAAAGGAATCCTTCTGACTTTTTCCTTGCCTTTTTATTAGAAATTTGCTGTCTTTCTGTCATGATTTCGTATGACTTTGGGTCCTCAAAGGCTTCCAGTGTGTTATTTCCATCGTTAGGCCCCCTTTCAGCTTAGCTAGGGTGCGTGGCCTCTGAGGTCAGAACCCATGTGTAATCGAAACGATGGGATAAAAGGATTGCAAATCCTCCTCTGATCCGCAAATACTAAATCTCCAAAGTGTTCAAAGTTTATCATTTGCGTTCGTGTACCTTGAGTTTCAACCTTCTTGTTCTCTCAATGATGAATATTGTCTCTCATATTGAGCTTTGGTTTCATTTCACTTTTTATGTTGTTTTTTTTTTTGCTTTGTTTTTTTTATACACATCTTCCAGTTTTTGTTCAAAAAGTTTACCTGGCAGTTTGCTGAGAAAACATTTTCTCCCACTGAGAACATAATTGGATGTGGAGGCAGGGGTAAGGGGTACATCAGGTAATCCGATTTGTGTTTTTTATTAGATAAAATGAAGTGGCAATGTGTCGTATGTTGGTTGGACATACAAGTAAGATTTTCACTGTAGCTGTATAGGTGACATTGCTCCTACTAAGACTAATCCCACCTCTCCAATTATTTTTCTACACAACACCATCCATTTGACAGTCATGTGTTATAATGATATGTTTGGGAGCATTATTTTATATTTCCATGTCAATCCTCATATTACTAGAGTTTTACTGTACTCTGTACATGTAATAAAAATGTCCTCATAAACCTAAAAATCTTTTATAAGATGCAAATTATTATTTTTCATTTTACTCCTCAGTATATTGCTTACTGCTTACAGTAACAGTATAACAAAGTAGACCAGTTTCTAATAAGAAACTACATTGTTTTTTTATATTTCACCCAGTTTGTTCTGGCCCACTGTCAAGGAAACAAATCCATCACCACTGGTAAACATTAATGGAGATATAAAAATGAACTAGAAAAGGTCACATCTATATTAATAAACGAAGGTTGTATATATGCCAGAAGCAAGCCGTGCCGAAAGCGCATGCGCACAGCGCCTCACCGCCCCAAAGTCAAACCCAGCGGCTTCCCAGAGTCAAAGTCAGCGGCTTTTCAGTCAGTAGGTGGCGCCTAAACAACACAACACAACCTGTAAACTAAACCTGAGGTAAAGGGTGCACACCAGGTTGTATATATGCACGGATGCCAGGGGCCAGAAACAAGCCATGCACAATACAACCGCCACCCAAACGTGAACGCGCACACCACCGCATATACAGCCTTCGTTTAGTAGGTGACACCCAAACAACACAACACAACCTGTAAGCTAAACTTGAGGTAAAGCGTGCATGCCAGGTTGTATATATGCATGGATGCAAGAGGCCAGACGCAAGCCATACACAATACAACCACCGCCCGAATGTGAACGCGCACACCACCGTATATACAACCTAATATACATATACATAAATTACCAAGTATTGTTGTGGAGAGTAAGACATTTTCGAGACTTCCAAATCTTAACTTGACAAGTGTGCAGTCAGCGTTGGGGGAGTAAAAAAGGGTCCTACTCCTTCTCCAAATGAATGTTGGCCCAAGAGGAGTTCAAAGGAACCTGGAGGGCAACAATTCTCAAATTTGTCTATAGGCAGCTTTTGGGTAGTTTTAATTAATTAAGAAAAGCACATTGATGACATCTGGTAAGATGTATGTGCCATTTTGGATGTGGTTTTGAATTTAAAAAATCTTTATATAAAAGACTAGGACCTTATTTCTGCTTTACAAAGACAAAAAACAAGAAACTTTAATAAATAAGTATGTGTATTGCTCTTTACTGGTTTTGATTTTGTTTAATCCCTACATACCATACTGCTTGTTAAATCCACAGGGATTTTCATTCATACATTCTCACAAGAAAAGATGGGAAATACAAACACTGGAGTACCATGGACTTTGTCAAGTCAATCAGGACAGAAACACCATGCAGGTTTTCTGTCTTAGTGTCAAGTCTGTTTTTACAAAAACTATTTCATTACATTTTGTAGGTTTTTTTCATTTATTTTTAAAGTTGTGAGGGTGACAATGGCTCACCAGCATTTTAGAACACAGATACAGAGGTAGTAATGAAAAATACAGAGCATGACATCGGCTCCCAGTATAACTGTGTTATGCACTTGGCTAGCAAACATGACTAAAGGGTGGCTTGTTAGTGATACCGTTGCTTCATTTAATCTCTCAATGTCCACATCTAAATTCTTTTAATAGGGTATTTTAGAGCTACTAAAAGCTCAAGTTAGGCATTATGTTACATTAAATTAAGGCACGGTTTGAAACTATTTGCCCTCCATGCCTTGCCAAATGCAAGGAAGAAGAAAGGCAGAATTAGTCTCCACTGAGAATTAGGAAAAATAGGTTAGTATATCTGATTTAGGAAACTCAACTGCTTTCAAGGACAAAACCATAAGGACACCATACCATAAGTATCATATTGAATATTTGTTACATTTGCTTTTATATGTTGGTTTGGCAAAATCATCATTAATCATATAAATTATTGGATTGCAGCAGACCTCAGTCACTGAGTTGTATGAATATTACAAACAGGTTAGAAAGAAGGCCGACTCAATTCTATCAGACAGATGCCATCTTCTTTTTCCTAAATTTCAGCTGTTACCATCAGGCTGCATGTTTAGGTCCCTGAGGGTAAAGAGAAACAGATTTAAGAACTCTTTTATTCCCAGAGCCATAAGTATTCTGAATTGTTACTTGTAGGGATGTTACTGAATTCTCAATTATTAGTTTGTGTTCCGTTAAAGGTAATTATTCTTCTTTCTACTAATGTTAAGTGTGGGAACTTAGATAGATAGATAGATAGATAGATAGATAGATAGATAGATAGATAGATAGATAGATAGATAGATAGATAGATAGATAGATAGATAGATAGATAGATAGATAGATACTTTATTAATCCCAAGGGGAAATTCACATTCTCCAGCAGCAGCATATTGATACAAAAAACAATATTAAATTAAAGATTGATAATAATGCAGGTAAAAACAGATAATAAATTTGTATAATGTTAACGTTTACCCCCCCCGGGTGGAATTGAAGAGTCGCATAGTTTGGGGGAGGAACGATCTTCTCAGTCTGTCAGTGGAGCAGGACGGTGACAGCAGTCTGTCGCTGAAGCTGCTCCTCTGTCTGGAGATGACACTGTTTAGTGGATGCAGTGGATTCTCCATAATTGATAGGAGCCTGCTTAGCGCCCATCGCTCTGCCACAGATGTTAAACTGTCCAGCTCCATGCCAACAATAGAGCCTGCCTTCCTCACCAGTTTGTCCAGGCGTGAGGCGTCTTTCTTCTTAATGCAGCCTCCCCAGCACACCACCGCGTAGAAGAGGGCGCTCGCCACAACCATCTGATAGAACATCTGATACTGATAATACTGGTTATCAGTTGTTGTGTCTTGGCTAATTTTCTTGTATCTGTGTATCAGTGCATATGTTTTGTACTTTTCTGTTTCAGACAAATTTCCCTCTAGAACAATAAAAGCCTACTTGCCTACTAACTTTCCATACTGCCATGAAGATCCTGAGGAAACCACCAATGACACTTAGTGTCTACCTTACCCAGTAATCTTGGGGTGGGGCTGGCCACAAAAAAAAAAAAACGGCAAGACACATACCAACTCACATAAAACACTGGGCCTTGTTATTGATGGGAACGATCCATCTCAAGCTGTAGCCACACCACACAGTCAGCCAGCTTCCAAGAAGGGTCACATGGCTACTCTGGGACATGTCAGTGACATACTGCCATCCCGTATAGATGTCTCCATGGTGACAGAAGGTGAGGTATCACTCCAACCCATGCATTCGCCCTGAACCCACTCTCAGAATTACAGTTTCAGTTTAGGCACAAGTCCGCATCAGTTAAAAGGGAGCAATGGAATTCTGACTCTCTTAAGTTTATCCTGAATGCAGTTATTCTAATTGATGGCCAATGTACGAATTATCCCATGATACTTGGGCCACACTTTATAATTAACAACGATTTGTTATATTGTGTAGCTGAGCATGAGGGGAGATAAGGTCATTGTTGTTGGTTCCACAAACTTACCTGTGATAGGTTTGTAAGCTAGCACATGCTCATCTCCTAGATGCCCAACTGGGAATCAAGAAAACTTTAGAGCAGATTAAATTTGCGATTTTACTGGCTTGGATTTAACAAGGAGGCCCATCGCTTTTATGTTTCTTGTCCGGAGTGTCAATTGATACAGATTCCTCAGTAGGACTGTGTTCCTCTCATTCCCGTTCTGCTCATTAACATTCCCTTTGAGCACACTGGGTGGATACTGCACGTCAACTTTAATGTTCTGGATGTGGCTACATATATATTTTGGTGATTGTGGACTATGCTACACGTTACCCTGAGGCTATTCCCCTGAGACTGGCTAATTCAGAGAATATCACACAGGAACTTGTAGGGGTCTTTGTGCAAGCATCCTAAAAGAAGTCCTAACAGACCAGGAGACATCATTTACATTCAAGGAGGTGGTCAAATTGCTCAGAATTAAGCATCTGAAAACCTCAGTGTACCATCCTCAATCTGATGGTTTGGTAGAGCAATTTAATCATACACTCAAACAAATGCTACACAAGGTGGTCAGCGAGGATTGGAGCAACTGGGATTGGTTATGTCCCCTTGTGATATTTGCCTATTGGAAGGTTGCACTGACCTCCACAGGCTTCTCTTCTTTGAATTATTATATGGCCGACAACCCCAGGAACTATTGGATATATTAAAAGTAGGCTGGGAAGAAGAGGCACCCCTTTCCACCAATATCTTAGAAAATATCACATAATTTTGTGATAGAGATGCAAAACTTAGACCTATTTTAGAAGAGAATATGAAGTGTGCACAATTAGCACAGGATCACTATTATGGTTGTAGTACGATTCTCCATAAATTCCATCCTGGAGATTGTGTCATGATTCTAGTTTCGACTTCTCGCTCTAAATTGTTGGCTTATTGGCATGGCCCTTATGAGATTATGGAAATTATTTAGTGTAGTGTAGTGGATGCCTCCATGCTGAGAGGACCAGGGGAGCAAGTGTGGCCAGTACGTTATCTCCCCCGACATGCTAGATGGCAACCCCCCTGGTTGCAGCAGTGCCTCGGGATCTGGCAGGGCTTCATTGGAGTAGGAGTTTGGTGCAGCCCTGTTGGGATCCGCAGGCGCCACCAGGGGGTGCTGCAGCAGGGGCTGCTGAGCCCTTATGGGCAGTGTTTTCACCACACCCGGAAGTGCAGCTGGAAATGGGCAATCAAACACCTGGAGCACTTCCGGGTGCCTTATAAAAGGAGCCAGCAGCCATCACTCGGGAGCCAGAGTCGGGAGGAGGGAATGAGTTGTGGAGAAAGAAGAAGAGAAAAAGAATTAAGTTTGGTGCTGTGGTTGTGGGACTGTGTTGTGCCTGTGGGAACGGGGAAAGCGTTGCCCACAGGCGAAGAAATAGAAATAAAACATTTATTTGTTTTATCAGTGTGCCTCCCGTGTCTGTCTGGGTCGGTTCAGGCGCTAATATAGCACCTTTTGTTACACTGGTTAAACAATCAAATCGCTGACCTCTGTAGTATGTGCATCACATGAACTTGCTGAAACAGTGGAAGAAAAGGGAGTCAGACCCCTACTCGGACAACCTTGCTTCTTCTTTAATTTGGCACCCAAACAATAACAAGAGTTTGAAGAAGCCATCTTATCTGTTCCAGAAGTGATTGTTCACGACATTATTACAGAACCCGGGTTCATATTTCAAGAATGCTTGTACCGCCTCCCAGAAGCCAAACAAGCCAAAGTACAGTTTGAGATCAGACCTTGGCGTGATAGAGGAAAGCTTTAGTCCAGGGATGTGCAAAGTCATTCCTGGAGGGCCGCAGTGGCTGCAGGCTTTTGTTCCAACCCAATTGCTTAATAAGAAGCACTAATTGCTCTAGAAACACTTCTGCTTCATTTTAGTTATCTCCCTTGTTAAGATTTTGAACCCTTATTGCTTATTTAAGTCTTAAACAGCTGCATTCTTGGTTTTTAATTGCTCCTTATTAGCAATAAGATGCAAATGACAAAAGAAACCAGCAGTTATCCATTTTGCTTGTTACCCTTTACACCTGTGTGTATTTATCATGCACTATTTGGTTTAATTAAATACTTGGAAGGAAAGAGAAGACAAAAAAGTCAAGGATTGAGAATTACCCATCCGTTTTACACTTCAAAATATTTGGATATCTTTAGAATGGAAAAAAAAATCTAGGATTTGAGAATGACTTGACATAGCAGAGTTAAAGCACTAAAAAGCCATGAAATGTAATTATTGGCAAGGATTGTTTTCTAATTAAACAACTGGGTTGGAATAAAAACCCGCGGCCACTGCGGCCCTCCAGGAATGGCTTTGCACACCCCTGCTTTAGTCCCTGGTACAGCCACATTGTACTGGCCCTAAAGCCTGATGGAAAATGGAGGTTTTGCAATGACTTCCATTTGCTAAATGAAGTTTCACAATTCAATGTTTATCCGATGCTATGAGTGGATGAACTCCATGAACAGTTCTGTAAACCCCAACTTTTGACCGCACTTGATATGACAAAAGGGCATTTGTATATTGGAATCCGCAAGGGAGAAGATGACATTGCATGGAGCACCAGCAACCTTTAAGGCCTGGTGGATAGAGTGTTACGTCCCCACATTTCCTATAGTGCCACCTTTCCAAATAACATCATTATTTACTCCGTCACCTGGGAGAATCAAGTGGGACGGGTACATGCCTTGCATGTGGCACTAAGTGAAGCCAGGCTTAGAATCAACCCAAGAAAATATAATTTTGGATTGACCAAGGTTATATATTTAGGCTACTTTCTGGGCAGTGGTACTGTTTGACCACAATGTGCCAAAGTTGATGCCATTAGAAACTGGCCCCATCCAAAAACCAAGAGGCAGGTCCAAGCTTTATTGGGGTTTGAGGGATATTATCACCACTTTGTCCCTCATTTCTCTAAGAAAGGAGCACCCTTGACAGATTTAACAAAAAAGAGGGCACCCAACTCAGTGGTATGGGACCATAAGACAGAATCCATATTCTGTGACCTAAAGGAGGTTCTAATGTCAGCACCTATATTAAATACTCCTGATTTTTCATTACCTTTTATTTTACAGACCCACACTTTGGTTACAGGTCTTGGTGCCATGTTGAGCCAAAGCATCAGCGGTGTTGAACACCCCATCATGTGTCTGAGCTGGAAACTGCTGGATCGGTGACTGCAGTGATTGAAAGAGAGGCCCTCGCAATTCAGTGAGCTATTCAATATTTGAGGTAATATCTCCTGGGTCGTGAGTTTACTGTGCAACTTCACAGTGGATGGCTCTTCATAAGGAGTCAAATCCCTGTGTCACTAAGTGTTTTTTGGACCTACAACGTTATCGGTTCAAAGTCCTATATCATCAAGGTACTATCCATGCCAAGGCCAATACTCTTTCTCTTGTCCACAACCTCATGATTTGAGGTGCCCAACCTTACGGGGGTACTGTTACATGCACGTGCATCTGAGACAGTTTAAGGGCTCAAGTGAAGATAATTCTCCACCACTCCAGGGGACGGCGCTGTATGATAACGTTCTCTCTTTTCCTGCCTCTGCAGACTGTAAGATTGACAGCCTCCCACCACCAATGTCACTTCTGGTATCCGTTCACCTGGACCTGCCTCTTCCTGCCCAGACACCATATGACCAGAAGAACCTCCATCTTGAGCAGTCAAAATAAGACTCTGGTTTGTGACGTCTCATGCTACATTTTTGACATACTTTATTTTGCAAATCTTTTCCCTTCCAGCTATACAGGGTTTGCCTGAATGGACCACAACACTTTGTCTGTGCCTGTGCTTTCTTTCAACAGATAAGCTAGGCAGATAACACATACATTAGTGTATTTCTTTCTGCTGGTTTCATTTTTCCTTTGGGTTTCTTAAATTCAACAAATTAAGTAATCCATTTTTGTTTTTGGAATTTATTCTTATAATGTCTTTGTTGTCATTTAACTTGGAAGTTCTCTGCACACAGCACTGCTTGACATTTACTGATTTGATTAAATATTAATAGTGCCTAGAAACTTTTACTCTTACATTTTATGATCTCCTTACCTTCTCAGTGACCCTCTAAAGACCTTTATATCTATTTTCAGAGAAGATGACTGTTCTTCCCTGACTAGCTTGTGGATAAAAAAAGAAACAAAGTATGAAAAAGTTTAGTAACCCCTCTCAGCCTGCACAATAATTGACTCTCCTTTCAACAAAAAAGATAACAGTGGTATGTCTTTCATTTCCTAGGAACATCTGAGTACTGGGGTGTTTTCCAAACAAAGATTTTTAGTGAAGAAGTATTTTGTTGTATCTGGCTGTGCAAAAATGTGAGTCCCTTGAAATTTTGCTGATTTGAATGCCTGTCACTGCTCAATGCTGATTACTTGCAACACCAAATTGGTTGGATGAGCTCGTTAAGCCTTGAACTTCATAGACAGGTGTGTCCAATCATGAGAAAAGGTATTTAAGGTGGTCAATTGCAAGTTGTGCTTCCCTTTGACTCTCCTCTGAAGAGTGACAGCATGGGATCCTCAAAGCAACTCTCAAAAGATCTGAAAACAAAGATTGTTCAGTCTCATGGTTTAGGAGAAGGCTACAAAAAGTTATCTCAGATGTTTAAACTGTCAGTTTCAACTGTAAGGAATGTAATCAGGAATGGAAGGCCACAGGCACAGTTGCTGTTAAACCCAGCAGGTCTGGCAGGCCAAGAAAAATACAGGAGCAGCATATGCGCAGGATTGTGAGAATGGTGACAGACAACCCACAGATCACCTCCAAAGACCTGCAAGAACATCTTGCTGCAGATGGTGTATCTGTACATCGTTCTACAATTCAGTGCAATTTGCACAAAGAACATCTTTATGGCAGGGTGATGAGAAAGAAGCCCTTTCTGCATTCACGCCACAAACAGTCGCTTGTGGTATGCAAATACTCATTTAGACAAGCCAGATTCATTTTGGAACAAAGTGCTTTGGACTGATGAAACACAAATTGAGTTATTTGGTTATAACAAAAAGCGATTTGCATGGCTGAAGAAGAACACCGCATTCCAAGAAAAACACCTGCTGCCTACTGTCAAATCTGGTGGAGGTTCCATCATGCTGTGGGGCTGTGTGGCTAGTTCAGGGACTGGGGCCCTTGTTAAAGTCGAGGGTCAGATGAGTTCAACCCAAAATCAACAAATTCTTCAGGATAATGTTCAAGCATCAGTCACAAAGTTGAAGTTACGCAGGGATTGGATATTCCAACAAGACAATGACCCAAAACACAGTTCAAAATCTACAAAGGCATTCATGCAGAGGGAGAAGTACAATGTTGTGGAATGGCCATCACAGTCCCCTGACTTGAATATCATCGAAAATCTATGGGATGGTTTGAAGCAGGCTGTCCATGCTCGGCAGCCATCAAATTGAACTGAACTGGAGAGATTTTGTATGGAAGAATGGTCAAAAATACCTCCATCCAGAATCCAGATACTCATCAAAGGCTATAGGAGGACAATGTCTAGAGGCTGCTATATTTGCCAAAGGAGGCTCAACTAAGTATTGACGTCATATCTCCGTTGGGGTGGCCAAATTTATGCACCTGTCTAATTTTGTTATGATGCATATTGGATATTTTCTGTTAATCCAATAAACACAATGTCATTGCTGAAATACTACTGTTTCCATAAGGCATGCCATATATTAAAAGAAAGTTGCTACTTTGAAAGCTCAGCCAATGATAAACAAAAATCCAAAGAATTAAGAGGGGTTCCCAAACTTTTTCATATGACTGTTGCTATTTGAACCAGCCTAGTAACAACATTCCACAAGAATCAACTGCATGAGGGCCTTGCATATGACCTGTCCAAAATGGAGCACAACTCTTCCCTTCCTTCTTCTACTTACTGAGGTACCTGAAAATGCCATGCAGAAATGAGGAACACAGTAGGAAATCAACAGGAGAAAGGGATGTTTATTGACTTGTCTCCTAGTACATATGAGCTATTATATTACTTTCAAACCAGAGCACGCATTAAGATCTCAAGATGCTGGCCCGCTTATGATTTCAAGGATTAATAAAATAATGAAAAATAATAATGACAGTGGGAGGTCCCCAACTGGTGCAGAATGGTCTGCCTGCAACTATACTACTTCTGTCTCAGCTTTTAAATCCAGGTTGAAGACTCACTACTTCAGTTTAGCATACACTGAGTAGAGCTGCTGATTAACTGTTCATACTGCATCTCTGTTGTTAGTCATTAGTACAGAAATATAAGTAATATATTTATAAACTTTACTAACCCCACCTATTCTTTTTATCTTCTCTGTATCCTCCTATGGCACTTGGTGCCACTGCTCTACTGCCAAGTTTTTTGCCTGCCTATGGAAACGTCGTCTCAGATAAGGGAGCACTGGAATCATCAGGTATAGGGATCTGATTGGCTGGCCCAGCACTGACTTTGATGGGGGAGGTGGCTTAGCTGGCGGAGGTCTCCAGGACTATGACTGTGTTTGGCTTCTCTGACTCTTTTTCTACTATCTGCCTTTAGTTCTGCAATTAACTGATGGACAGATGTTGCTGTCCTTCATTTATGTCAATTATTTTCTACTTTGCTTTTAATGTAGTCAATCTGTATCCTCATATGTGATAGTTCCAAATTTAATGAGTGGTATAATCTATTCTTGTATTTAGCCTTGAGAGTTGTGATGGTAGTCTGCACCTGCACTGTTCAAGAACAAAGTAGTTTATACTGTTGTGTTGTGTTTGTGAGGTGGCCATGATAGATTGGCCACCAAGCTCTGTGAAGGCGATTACTTGTGTTTTGTGTATTGTATTTACTCAGCCTATTTGGAAGGGGGTCTCTCTCTGAATTGCCCTTCCCAAGATTTTGTTTTTTTTCATTTTTTCACCTACAAGGTTTTTTCTGGGAGTTTTTTCTTATCTTCTTACAGAGTCAAGGCTGTCAATAAAAACAGGGTCTGTTAAAGCCCATTGAGGCATTCCTTGTGTGAATGAAATGCATTTTTGTTGTTGTTGTAGACCTTAGATATTGTTGTATCACTATCACCAACCTAGACATTCACCATTGTTAAGAAAATGTAGCCATTGCCTTAGACACTTTTTTGGCTAGCATCTGTGTAGGAAAAACGTTTATTTGGAGCTCATTTTTCATGTCAGCTTTGAAATATTAATTTTCACTTAAGAGTTTGAAATATTGGGTTGTTGAAGAGTGTCCACTGTAAGTGAAAAAGTTTGTTCTTTCTGTTGGTCAGAACATTTTCACACATCCCAGCTACACCTGAATAAAGCAGCAGACGCTACAGTTAAAGAGATGCCGTATTCCGTGTTTTTATAATTAAGATTTTAATATTGAGTTTGAAATATGGAAATTGTCTCGACCATCTCATGGCAGTATTGCAGAAGCTGGGATCAGTACATTTTATGTTATTGTGTGGTTCAGGAAATAAAAGGCTTGTTTTTGAGATATATTTGTTTATTATTTTAAATAAATAAATGTTTTCAGGTAATGTACACAAATATCAAGAAGTTAGTACTTTTCACATAACCTTATATTCTTGTTTTAGGGACTTTTATCTATTATTGAAAAAACTCATCTGATATATTTTTGAGTAAATCCTAACTTAAATTACTTCAATGTGATATTTTTTCCTCATTTTAAGCTTTTTCATTTTTGTTTGGGTCTAGGTATATTCCCTTCTTTCAGTAAATTTTACTACGTGCTTTTTATGTCTGCACTTGCAGATAATTTTTCTAGTTGTGAACCATTTTTCCCTAAAATGAGAATAGTTTGTCTGGAAATGGAAGGAGCATTTTGGCAGTGTTGCAAAGTTCAGAGGGTATGATAACACCTACATTTACATCAAAATCTGAAAATTTCAAGCAGTAGTCTCTCATCGGTATCTTCAGAATATCAGTAAGAACTTTTTTTCTGCACCTTTTTGTTGAAAAAGCAGGAAAATATACTCTCATCATCTGTCTCAAACAAATCTCTATTAGGCCTGAATGCATTTAAGCTTGAGTACAGTCCTTTAATAAAGACTCCTCACTCCACATCTGCTCACAAGTGCAAAACTGTCCACAGCAAATGCACAGTCACCCAGGAAATCTTCATTATCCAGCTCTGGGAAATTAGCAGATCTCCACATATTTTGCAGAAATTAATCAAAATCCTTTCAGATTTTCCATACTTTCATTAATACCTTTTCTAAAATAACAAAAATTTGGCTGGTGAAGTAAATCCTTGTGCCCAGTACCAGTATCTTCAAGAAACTGTTCAATTTGAGTCGCTTAAGTCATGTATGCACACACAAATTACGAGTTTCATAACAGCCCTCACTGTTTAATCAAAGTTGAACACATTCTCACACAGTGTTTCATGATGAAAAATGTACTGTGAGAATGTATACTCTTCAGTACACTTACTGTAGATCTGGAGCTCTGTCAGTAATAACTTTTACTAGATTGCAGTACATTAACTTCACGTTGTTTTACTGTATTCACCCAGAGGCTTTGTCACTCAAGTCTAATGCCTTTGTTTTGCTTTTCCAGGATTTCACTGCTAAAAGAGAGGCTGTGATTTCAAAATTATTGTTTATATTTCTGATGACAAATACGAACTGCACGGTGCCCCTGCTATCAGGGCTTGCTGTCCAGAGAAAGTACAGTAATCCCTCGCTATATCGCGCTTCGCCTTTCGCAGCTTCACTCTATCGCGGATTTTATATGTAAGCATATTTAAATATACAGTGGAACCTCGGTTCACGAACATCTCGGTACACGTACAACTCGGTTTACGACCAAAAAGTTCACCAAACTTTTGCCTCGGTTCACGACCACACACTCGGTATACGAACAAGCCAGGTTCCCTTTCGGTTTGTTCATGTTCAGTCTATCCCTGTGCATTTCCTGTGCTGCGAGCAAGAGACAGAGCGAGAGAGCGTGACACACACACACACACACACACACACACACGCGCGCACGCACACACACGCACCCACCCACACACACACACACACACACACACACACACACACACACACACACAGAGGCAGCGCGAGAGACAGAGGCACACACACAGGCAGCGTGAGGCAGAGAGCCGCTCACACACACAGGACCGCTCTAGAGAGACACACTGTGAGCTGCGAAGCTGATCGCACCCCCAGAGAATACAGACGCCCCTGGGAAAACCCCTAAGAGACATGGACAGACTACCTTCACATTCCTCCTTTCCCTTCTGGCCGGCTCTGTCGCCTAATATGCCTCTCGCGCGGTGCTCCGCCTTCTTAAAAAGCCTGCACGGGCTTCTTTCAGTTTGTTAAATTGGTTGCTTGCTACTCCTTCTTTCTCTCTCAGACAAACTCTGCTCCTGGTGGAGGTGTCATCTCTGACTTGTCATGGAGCACGTTTAAACTGTTGAAAAGAGACAAATGTTTGTTTGTAGTGCATTGAATAAAGTTCCTTTTTTTCTACAACCTCCTGCGTCTCTGTGCAAATCTGTGACCCAAGCGTGACAACACACACAGGTGCTCCAGGCTCGCAAAAGAGAGACACACGCGCACACACACACAGGTGGGGGAGAGAGAGGCGCGCGCACACACACAGGAGCTCCAGGCTCGCAAAAGAATATAGCACGCACACACACACACACAGGCGGGGGAGAGAGCAAGCGAGGGACGCATAAGGTAGAGAAGGCTTGTTTTTGTTTTCAGTTCCATTTACAGTGATCGGTTCGTAGCCTGCATTGTTGCAATGTTACTTTTCTTGGTGGTTTATTAAATTACAGATTTTTCAAATGTTCATTTTTTCCCTGTGCTTAAAACTCATTAAAAAAAGTGTTTTTAGGAGCGGTTCCTAGCACTATAGCGTGAACTATTGCAGTGTTAGTTTTCTCTGTTGTTCAAGGTTTTCTCAGTGTTATTCAATGTTTTTACATTTAGTTTACCATTACACTGTGCATTCTATGGTATAATTAACTAAAGTTGTGCTTAAAAACTAAAAAATATATATATTTACATACAGTTCATATGGTCTGGAACGGATTAATTGTATTTACATACAATCCTATGGGAGAAATTGCTTCGGTTCACGACCAACTTGGTTTACGACCAGAGTTTTGGAACGAATTATGGTCGTGAACCGAGGTTCCACTGTATATCGCAGATTTTTTGCTGGTTCGCGGATTTCTGCGGACAATGGGTCTTTTAATTTCTGGTACATGCTTCCTCAGTTGGTTTGCCCAGTTGATTTCATACAAGGGACGCTATTGGCAGATGGCTGAGAAGCTACCCAACTTACTTTTCTCTTTCTCTCTCTCTTGAGCTTTCTCTGATCCTGACGTAGGGGGATTGAGCAGGGGCTGTTTGCACACCTAGACGATATGGACGCTCGTCTAAAAATGCTGAAAGATTATCTTCATGTTGCTCCCTTCTGTGCAGCTGCTTCCTGAAGCGACATGCTGCACAGTGCTTCGCATACTTAAAAGCTCGAAGGGCACGTATTGATTTTTGATTGTTTGTTTTTCTCTGTCTCTCTTCTCTCTCTCTCTCTCTTTCTCTGCTCCTGACGGAGGGGATGTGAGCTGCCGCCTTCAACAGCTTTGTACCGGCGGTGCTTCGCATACTTAAAAGCCAAACAGCCCTATTGATTTGTTTGCTTTTCTCTCTCTTTCTGACATTCTGTGCTCCTGATGCGCACTCCTTTGAAGAGGAAGATATGCTTGCATTCTTTTAATTGTGAGACGGAACTGTCATCTCTGTCTTGTCATGGAGCACAGTTTAAACTTTTGAAAAAGAGAGAAATGTTTGTTTGCAGTGTTTGAATAACGTTCCTGTCTCTCTACAACCTCCTGTGTTTCTGTGCAAATCATTTTCACCTTTTCACTCTTATATTAGCTACTAAGAACCTTGTATCAAAGCCATTATCAATTAGACAGACGTTCACAGAACAAGAGTCTTTACATGCTTTTTAAACAAACTCAGCAGTTCAGATGCAGGTGCAAAGTTCATTTCACCACCTAGGAGCTACACTAAACTACTACTAAATTGTGAATTTCCCCTTGGGATTAATAATTAATATAATTAAATAAATGAATCTATCTATCTATCTATCGATCTATCTACACACGAAAAGAGTCTGGATTGAGATTTGATGTCATGTAGAGGTAATATTACCAGACACCATTCACTAGCCATCCTGAGTGGATGGAAAGGAGAACAGGATCTCATGAGTCTGTCAATATACACCGTTGATTACTGTGTAACCAAGCATCAAGGATTTGAATGTAATGATAGTACAAAATAAGGCCAGTGGAGTGACCTGAAAAGAGAAGATACATGTGCCCATCTCAGCTGGTTGAACACTGCATTTTGAAACATCTGAAGGTGGCTTGGTAGCACATGCAGGTCCCCCTGCCAAAGAAGATTTGCAATAGCCACAATGTGACAATCCTAATACCTGGACCAGAAGTTGTGTTTCATAATCAGTCAGATATGCCTGGATCTTGCAGATGTTGTACAAAGTAAATCTAAATGAATGAAAGACAGTGGCAATGTGGTCAGTGAGGGATTGCTGATCTATGATCATAACCCCCTAGTTGTGTACTGATTTGGTAGGTGTTAGTGATAATGAACTGAGCTTTAGAGAGAAAAGGTTTTGAATAGGCCAACTGGCAAGGTTAATAAAGGAACTCCACCTTTGGCAGGTTAAGCTGGAGATGGTATTCCTTCATCCAGGCTGAGATACAAGTGAAACATGCCCAGATTCTAGCTGAGACTGTGATTTTCTGAAGGGTCTAACAAGTACAGTTGTATACCTTTGGTCCAGCGCTGGTTAATGTCCCTGGATGAGATGATGTCCAAGGAGAAGGTGAAAGGACCCAGCACTGATCCTTAGTGCACCCTGTGCTTGCCACAGGCATCTTTAAACATCTCTCCTCTCCAATACAATGTGCTCAAAAGGAAGGATTCATTCACAGTGATGCATAGGTCAGAGATGATGGTGGAGAAAATCTGATGGTTATATGTTGTGAGGGATTGCCGGCCATTTATTCCGGCCAACACCTCCAAGCCGCCGGATGGAGCCCTACCTGCAACATAGGGATGCCCAGAGTTCCAGCAGGGCATCATGGACTATGGAGTTTTAATACACAGCCCTGCTGGATAACGTCGGGGCCGCCAGGAGTCACTGCAGGGAGGCTCACAGAGTGCTACGTGCCCTATAACCCGGAAGTGCGTCATAAACACATGACCGGAAGGAACAACGTGCTTCCGGGGTGAAGAAGTGGAGTTTTTATATGACCTGGAAGTGTTCCTAGTCACGTGGACAGAGAGGACGAAACACTTCCAAGTCAAGGACTATAAAAAGACTATGGGAAATCCCTGACGTCGAGCTGAGCTGGGTGGAAGGGTGGCAACGCGTCTAGGAGTGAGGAGGATTATTGATTTATTGATTTATTGTTTATTGTGTTTATATGAAGATTGTGGAGAAGAGGGTGCTTTGTGCACGTTTTGTCCTAATAAATATAATATTTGGACTTTTACCTGGTGTCTAACGTGTGGTCTGAGGGTTCAAGGGGTCACGGGGACCCTAAATCTGTCACAATCTATATGAGAGCAGATGACAAGGTTCATAGTCCTAGCCAGGTGGAGCATGTCAACAACAGTAGGTGGAGCCATCAAATTTAAATGGCTCTCTCTTAAAGCCTAACTGGTTAAGACTGACTAATCTGTTCTACAGGAGAAAAGAAAAGGCTTGGTCAGAAACAACATTTTCAAGTGTTTTTGGATAAAAAGGAAAGAAGTGAGTCTGGTCTGTAATTGCTTGCTTGAGATTGTTTGAGTGTGAGTGTTTTAAAAAATGGAGTTAATAGGGAATGTTTGAATGTAGTATGAAATGTGCCTGTGTTGAGTAGGATGTTGGTGATGTGTGTGACTACATAAATGAGTGAAAGGGAGGAGATGTTGGAGGATGAGATCAAGAGGCTAGAGAGGAGGATGGAAACATCTATGGTTGTGAGTGATGAGAACGTGGAAAATGTTCTGCTTTGCTTGGGAGAGAGCAGAGTAATTAGTAATGATAATTAGCCATGAGAGATGAGAGTCAGCACCTCTAAATCCGAGGCCATGGTTCTTAGCCGGAAAAGGGTGGAATGCTCTCTCCGAGTTGGGAGCACAGTGTTGCCTCAAGTGGAGGAGTTCAAGTATCTCGGGGTCTTGTTCACGAGTGAGAGAAGAATGGAGCGGGAGGTTGACAGACGGATCGGTGTGGCATCCGCAGTAATGCGGCCTCTGCAACGGTCCGTCGTGGTGAAGAGAGAGCTGAGCCAAAAGGCGAGGCTGTCGATTTACCAATCGATCTACGTTCCTATCCTCACCTATGGCCACGAGCTTTGGGTAGTGACCGAAAGAGCAAGATCGCGGATACAAGCAGCTGAAATGAGTTTTCTCCGCAGGGTGGCTGGACTTTTCCTTAGAGATAGGGTGAGGAGTTCAGTTATCCGGGAGAGACTCGGAGTAGAGTCGCTGCTCCTCCGCATTGAGAGGAGTCAGTTGAGGTGGTTCGGGCATCTGGTTAGGATGCACCCTGAATGCCTCTCCTTGGGGGTTTGTTCCGGGCATGCCCCACTGGGAGAAGGCCATGGGGCAGACCCAGGACACACTGGAGGGATTATATCTCCCGGCTGGCCTTGGAACACCTCGAGGTCTTCCCAGAGGAGCTGGAGGAGGTGGCTGGGGAGAGGGAGGTTTGGGTTTCCCTGCTTAGGCTGCTGCCCCCGCGACCCGACCTCGCATAAGCGGTGGATAATGGATGGATGGATGGATGAATTAGCCATTGATGGCGGACAGCTTTTCGTGAAATAAGGTAGCAAAGTTATTAGCAGTTCAGGAGGTTAGAGGTGGAGGTGGTAGATGGATAAGAAGAGAGGTGAAAGCAGAGAGCAGGCTAAGAGTATCAGCAGTGCTTCTAAACAGTACTTATGGTGTCCATCATACTTTATTTCAGACATTCCTCTTTAAAGAAGGGCTTGCATTTTTGGCTCTCTTAGGCAGTCAGATGTTGTCTTTCTGCTGGTCTCTGGTATAAGATGACTGCCTGAAAAAGAAATATTACTGTGCTTATAAACTTGCAGCTAGCTTTATAGTTATTTTTAGCTCTCTGATATTATAACAAGATAGTAGCATGGTTAACAAGTTTGGTGGATGAGTATCTGGTGAGATTATATTCTTTAAATAGTTCAATGGTCTCTGTGTAAATATCCTTTGTTTTGACCTTTGTGAAAAGGTATTGTGTAACCCATTTTCTGTTGAACACTCAGCACTCACAGTCAGTTTTTCACATCTTTTTAGAATAATCACTCATGCAGTATACTGTACAAGCCAGTGAGCTCTGGTGCAACACTATTTTTGAGCATTCTATTATCAGACCTAATGGCAGGAAAAATAACATAATGTCAAACAAAACTGAATGTGGAATTAATGTAGCCTCTGATGCTTTTTAAAATGACACACAAGCCAGCAGAAGTTGTTCATAGTTTGCTCAACCTGGACTTTCAGGCTGAATGATGACATGCCAACATCTAAACATTAAAGAGACTCAAAACCTTCAAGAACATCATTTACTAAGTGTGCAGACATGCTACAGCATATATGATGAATTGCTGGGCATGTGTGCCCTGCATTACCAATGATTATATTTAGTTCCAGTAGTTATAACTGGAACGGGCTGCTCGTAATGACCCGACAAGAAAAAGTGAAAAGAAGGTGACATGCCACAGTGCCATAAAGAACGTTAGTGCTTTAGCATGATGCCAAAGATGGAAGAGTCTCATTAAGGAGATGTTAGTTCAACACCACTGCTGCCACTCTGCTCATTTATTAAAGCTGCAGAGGTGTCAGTGTTGGCCGCCATTCCATGGCTTACCTGACTGCTGTCGCTGCCCTGCATGATTCTTTTGTCTTCACTTCTGATTTAATTGTTGCATTTCCACTTGTGTTAAGTGTGCTATTATTGTATGCTCCACGGCTGACTCCAGAGGATAACATAATAGTTTCTGTAAGAACATTATAAAGAAATATCTGCCATATGATTAATTCTGCTTATTAAAAATTACCTTTGATTTTTTTTTTATTTTAGAAATACGTATTCATTTTATGCTCAATTTAAAAAGTAATAATTAAGGCAAGTAAATAGTGAGCAGCTTCTGATGTTATCGTAAATATCCGCTGTGATAAATTATGTATTTTGGTGATGACTGGTTATTATATATCCCTAAAACATGACTACTCATTTTATGTTATAATTAAGAAATATCTAGGCACTAGTAAAAATAACATTTATTTAATAAAAACATCTAGGTTGCCTTTAAATTGATGTATTGACTTGATATTATGATTCAAAAACACGCATAGTATAATTTCACAAGCAGCAAATATACTTTTGTTAATAAATGAAAGTTTAAAAACAAGCTCCTTGGTCAAAAATACAAATGGAATAAAAGTCACGGCCTGTGCAGGTGGGCTTACATATTCTAGTGGTACATTGGGGGACCTTGGAGGAATAAAGTTTGAGAACCCCTGCTTTACAGTTCTATTAACAACTATCTTTTCCTTCTGCACTGGAATGAACACATACTGTACTGTGATGTAAATAAATAAGGAATATGCATAAAGAAAACATCTCAAATGTTCTAGTTCTTATGTAGACATTTTCACTTAAAAACAAGATAATATAATACAGAACAAGCAAAACGCAACATCTTTAAAACAGCAGGAACAGAAGACATGATCTTATCAAATCCCAACACATGAATACAGTCATATGAAAGAGTTTGTGAGCCCCTCTCAGCCTGCAAAATAATTGACTCTCCTTTCAACAAAAAAGATAACAGTGGTATGTCTTTCAGTTCCTAGGAACATCTGAGTACTGCGGTGTTTTCCAAACAAAGATTTTTAGTGAAGCAGTATTTAGTTGTATGAAATTAAATCAAATGTGAAAAGCTGGCTGTGCACAAATGTGGGTCCCCTTGTAATTTTGCTGATTTGAATGCCTGTCACTGCTCAATGCTGATTACTTGCAACACCAAATTGGTTGGATTAGCTTGTTAAGCCTTCATAGACAGGTGTGTCCAATCATGAGATATAAAGGTATTTAAGGTGGTCAATTGCAAGTTGTGCTTCCCTTTGACTCTCCTCTGAAGAGTGACAGCATGGGATCCTCAAAGCAACTCTCCAAAGATCTGAAAACAAAGATTGTTGAGTCTCATGGTTTAGGAGAAGGCTACAAAAAGCCATCACAGAGGTTTAAACTGTCAGTTTCAACTGTAAGGAATGGAATCAGGAAATGGAAGGCCACAGACACAGTTGCTGTTAAACCCAGCAGGTCTGGCAGACCAAGAAAAATACAGGAGCGGCATATGTGCAGGATTGTGAGAATGGTTACAGACACCCACAGATCACCTCCAAAGACCTGCAAGAACATCTTGCTGCAGATGGTGTATCTGTACATTGTTCTACAATTCAGCACAATTTATACAAAGAACATCTGTAAGGCAGGGTGATGGGAAAGAAGCCCTTTCTGCACTCACGCCACAAACAGAGTCGCTTGTTGTATGCAAATGCTCATTTAGACAAGCCAGATTCATTTTAGAACAAAGTGCTTTGGACTGATGAGACAGAAGTTCAGTTATTTGGTCATAACAAAAAGAGCTTTGCATGGCGGAAGAAGAACACCGCATTCCAAGAAAAACACCTGCTACCTACTGTCAAATTTGGTGGAGGTTCCATCATGCTGTGGGACTGTGTGGCTAGTTCAGGGACTGGGGCCCTTGTTATTCAACCCAATATCAACAAATTCTTCAGGATAATGTTCAAGCATCAGTCACAAAGTTGAAGTTACGCAGGGGTTAGACATTCCAACAAGACAATGACACCAAAACACAGTTTGAAATCTACAAAGGCATTCATGCAGACGGAGAAGTACAATGTTCTGGAATGGCTGTCACAATCCCCTGACTTGAATATCATCAAAAATCTATGGGATGATTTGAAGCAGGCCGTCCATGCTTGGCAGCCATCAAATTTAACTGAACTGGAGAGATTTTGTATGGAAGAATGGTCAACAATACCTCCACCCAGAATCCAGGCACTCTTCAAAGACTATAGGAGGCGTCTAGAGGTTGTTATATTTATAAAAGGAGGCTCAACTAAGTATTGATGTCATATCTCTGTTGGGGTGCCCAAATTTATGCACCTGTCTAATTTTATTATGATGCATATTGCATATTTTCTGTTAATCCAATACACTTAATGTCACTGCTGAAATACTACTGTTTCCATAAGGCATGTCATATATTAAAAGGAAGTTGCTACTTTGAAAGCTCAGCCAATGATAAACAAAAATCCAAAGAATTAAAAGGGGTTCCCAAACTTTTTCATATGACTGTATGATGTGCTCTACAGTCTCTCCCTGGGTTGGTGGGCAACTTAAATGCCTTTGCTGACACTTACTTTTAGTTAATTTTCTTTAATGCAAATCCAGAAGAGCAAATTTTAAATTTGGATAGTGAATTTATTCAGAGTTGTAAAAAAGCACATTAGAGACACAATGAATAGAACAGGATAGCTTTATCTTTGAATAGGAGTCATCAAGAACTACGTCAATAGACAGGTCACTAAGGTCTGTGATTAAGTATTAACAAATGAAAACTCATATTTATTTAACCATCTTTACAAATCATAATCTGCATATTATTCAATGACTGAACCAAAAGGGAAAATTTGAAATTGCAGAGAGCTCTGGGTTTTCACGTTTTCCTTTATTGACTTTCTGGTTTATGTATAATGTCACCTCTCGATTCAGCCATAAGGATTACATGAGAACTAATTACTATTACATGTGCTTACATTTTCATCTAATAAGGTTCATGGAGAATTAAAAATATATATACAGTATATTCCCTTTACAGTTATTACCTGTGTGATAATATAATAAATGTAAGCATCAATGCACTCAGATGCCTATACTTGGTGCCTACTTGGAGATCTGTCCAGAACTGACACACCACTTTCTCGACTACGGCAAATTTACAAAATGCAGAATTCTTCATTAAAAGGGCTCTCATTTCTTCCAGGTTCACCTAAACTGTAATTGTTTAAATTTTTTTTCTACCGTTACATGTTTAGAATGTGCTCCCTGCTCTTCTGACGCCTCTTAAAAATGCCTTCATTTTTTTGACATCAGGTCTGAAGCAATACAGAAATCTGAGACAAACCTGGAAAGCTTAACGGGACACAATGCTTAAATCGCTGGCTATTCAGGATTTAAAATGGGAAAATACTGTGAGAAGCTGATGATGCAATGTGATGTCTGCTTGCTATAGATACATTTCTTTTTGTTATCAAATTTTTATTAAATAAATATCCAGATACTAATGAGTTTAATTCAAACAGGAGAGCAATAATTTCTAAAATGAACACTGAATAATGTAGTTTTATTCAATTGCTTTCAAACATTGTAAAGTAATTTTGCTCATCAAAGGTTATTTGCATGAAGAGCACATTTATAGCCAGATATACAATATCCAATTTTTTTTTTTTTAATTTACCAATGTGTTTTCAACTCTATTATTGACATATTTTTTCAGAAATGTTTTCATAATACAGTGCACAGTATGTTCTGAGGGCACAATTATCAAAGTCACTTAGCATCTGTCATTTATACAAGAGCCGGCATTTATTTACCATATGTCGTGGTGTTGATATATCTAACAATATGGCTTGTTGGCATCGGAGCCTAGTGCCTAATGAGCTGAAGCAGAAAAGCAAGGGTTTTGTGGGTTCAGGCTTCGCTCTTGCCTTGCGCTGTGATCATATTTATTTATATAGTTCACTAACCTGCCCATAAAGCTTTCTGCTGTATAACAGCACATGAAATATTTAAAGTGCTTTTGCGATTTGACCCCCATGGATTGGACTTTACAAAACAGTGCTTGTATTATTTCTTTATGATATTACAGTGAGCTTTTGCTTTTACATGCCACCACACATTTATGAAATCACACATATCAAATGTGAATTTGTTTTTAAAAATTATAGAAAAGGTACTGCCATGCTACCCTTTTAATGGTAGGCAGAAACATTCCTATTTGAAACTGGTAGGCCATCCCAACTATCTCTGTGTATCTTTATTTCAAGATTGAGTGTTTGTTCAGATTTTAATCAAACTTCAGATTAAATGGTGGGGTTCTAGCCTGGGCATTGTCTGTGTTGGCACATTCTTCAAATGTCTGTGTAGCTTTTTCTCCAGGCATTCTAGCTTTCCAACTAACAACTGCAAATATGTGTATACTGGTTTAATTGGTAACACTAAGTTAGCCTTATATGGACGAGTGTGGGGTTGTGCTTTTAACTAGCACCCAATCCAGGGATGGCTCCTGTCTGACATTCAGTGCAGGCAGTATAAGCTAACGTCCTGACAACCCTCAAGCACATTAGGAGGGTAAAATAAAAGAAAGATGGATAGATGTTCGAGCAGTGATTCCATGCAAGAAATGGCTTGGTCATACATACAGTAATTGGTGGGTGCTCATCAGTGGCAGACCTACATTTTTGGGAGTCCTGGGTAATTCAGTCTTCCTCCCATATCTCAAAGATCTCCCATGTCTGTATCTCAACAGCAATCAGGTTAGCTTAACTGCAGACTTATTTGGAACTTTCTCCCCATTTCTGTGTGGCTGTTACAGCCTTGCAAACCTTTCTGAAAACATGTTTTCACTTTGTCATTATGGGTTATTGAATATAGATTGATGGGCAAATTTATCCATTTAAAATGAAATCAGCAACGCAGTAAGATTTCAGAAACACAAACACATAGGGAGAACGTGCAAATTCTATACAGATGGGAGCTATGCTGAGATTTGACCCCAGCACTCTGAAGTTATGACACAGTAAAAAACACGTTCTTAATAGTGTGGCTCTTTCTTTATGAATAACGAGATAGAGATAGAGATACTTATGTACATGTGATTTCTCAGTTTTTTTATTTTTAATAAATTTGGAAAAACCTCACGTAAACCTTTTTCACGTTGTCATTATGGGGTGTTGTGTGCAGAATTCTGAGGAAAAAAATGAATTGAATCCATTTTAGAATAAGGCTGTAACATAACAAAATGTGGAAAAAGTGATGCGCTGTGAATACTTTCCGGATGCACTGTAGCTTCCGGGACACGAGAAGGGCAACCGCCCTGGATTAAGAGAGGAAAAGCGGTTAACCCGTTGAGACCCGTGGCCACCGCCAGGGGGCGCCTTAAACCTCAAGGAACCCAGAACTAGTTACTTCCGCCACACCTGGCAAAATGGCGGAGGAACCTGCCAGGGACACCCGGAGTGCTCCCAGTGCAAAGGGCAGCACTTCTGCCGCACCAGGAAGTGCTGCCGGAAGGACGTAATCAGCCACTTGGAGCACATCCGAGCGGGAATAAAAGTCGAGAAGCTTGAATCGGGAGTGGGAGCGGGACAAAGCTCCAGGAGGAGACAGACGGCCAAGGACTGAAAGAGAGAAGCCTTTATTGTGGTGATATTAGCTGTGTGCATTGTGTGTGGTGGTCGGGACTGTAAAATCTGTGTTTATTTATGGAAAATAAACGTGTGACTTTTATAAAGATGTGGTTTCCGACTTGTGGTGTCCGGGCAAGTCTCACAACACATAAATAGACATGAAATAATGTTAAGTGTTGCAGATTTTCCTTTGAAAAATAAACTGAGGACTCTCCTGCAATGGTTCCAGTGAATATCCTTTATGTTGATAAAGACTGAAATAATTTTCCTAACACAATTGTATAATAACAAACTAGCTGATTACCCAGTGGCTTCGCTCACTGAGTACAAGGGATAAAAATAAAATGTAGTATTTATAAAATAAGTTTGTTAATTGCCAATTTTATTTTTCAACAAATAAACAGCACTTACAATAACATAGAAATCAATATAAACAACATTATTAACATCATTATCATATGAGAATATGAAGTAATATATAAGAAGCACATTGCATATAAATATAAATTATTAAACAGTAAAATCTTCTTCTATAATACACTACCGTGGCTGTTTGTTTGTCTGTCCAGGATTTTAAATCACCTGTAGCTCACAAACCGTTTCACCTATTGACTTGAAATTTGGTACACATATACTACGTGACGTCTACTATTCGCTTTCGGGGTGATGATTTTATTACTCATTTTATCTTTATTTTATTTTATTGTAGAATCAACTCTTGGCAGCACGCAAAAGGGCGGCCGTGCGGCACATGCGTACAGGCGCCGTTTTCATTCCCTACCACCTTCGCTAATCATTCTTGAGGCAGATTGAAGACTTAAGTGCCAGATTAAGTGAAAGGTTAAAGAAAACATACTAAGTAATTGCAAAACAAAAACTAACTTAATCAGTTTTAACGCGAAAAGATGCCAACGAAAGAGAAGAAGAGGGCCGCTAGGCTGGAGTACAGAAGAGCTGCTCAGGAAGCAGCAAGCACATCAACCTCTGAGCAAATGAATGCTAAACTTACAGAGAAAGAGGATGAATACTATGACTGCTCAAGTCAAGTGTATTCACTCCATGTTATCGTGCAGTGCACCGTTACTGGTATTTTGATAAAAGAATTTGAACAACATATAAGAAGCGTATAAATTATTAAACAGTAAAACATTAACATTTAAGAAGTAAAGATACATTGAGTACTACTGCAGTGCTTTCGGGTATACTACATTTTTTGTTTGCCCAATACTTGCATAAATATATAAATTTTCTGGTGTACCTACCCGAGAACACGCGACATATAACTGACCGTGGGAGAAGCATGGATTTTAAACACGCATTGAGTTCATCTGCTGGTGTCCCTCGTGGAATAACTGGTAATGTTTGACGAAAATCTCCTGTGAGTAAAACGACAGTACCTCCCATTATTTTGGTAGGATCTCTGAGATCTTTCATTGTTCGGTTCAAGGCTTCATAAGCTCGTTTATGTGCCATGGTGCACTCATCCCAAACTATTATCTTTGAATGTTGCAAGACTATTGCCTTTCCAGAGCCCTTGCGTATGTTGCAAATTGGATTTTCGTAGTAAGCAAGGTTTAATGGTAATTGCAATGGCGAATGTGCTGTACGGCCTTCATCTAATAATGTAGAAGCGATTCCCGATGACGCTACAGCCAGAGCTATGTCACTATTCTCTCTCTCGGCAAGAATCAGGTTTATTAAGAATGTTTTTCCTGTTCCTCTGTGGTCATACGTAAGTTCTGTTTCAAACGCTCATACGTAATTTTCGTTTCAAACACGAAAAGAATTTTATATATATAGATTACATCATCTCACACCGTGTACCTCCTTTGGGTAGGAAAGCTATTGGAAACAGTTATAATAATACAAGAGACTCAGGTTAACATTTAATAGGAAGTACTTTTTCTGTAATTACAAATATGACTTGCTTAATACCATATGGCTCACTGATTTTTTTAAGTGTGGTAATGCAGTTTATGGCCTAAGAATATAATATTAAAACAAAATTATTTTAAAAATCTATTTTGACAAAATAAAATGTGTGCATCTTAACAGAGATTTTTACTGTCTGTCTCATCTTTACTTTGTAAAGCAGAGTTGAGTCAGAACACAAAAGAGACCACTCTGTTACCTGCAGTAGGCAGGTATAAAAATGTTTGAATGAAATGAAAACCCTTAAAATGAGTATTACTGTAATTCTATTTTCCAAACTTCAAAGATAAAAAAACCATATGCAATGCAGTGTAAGCCTGTTCTCAAAAGTGCAACCAAAAAAGATAAAGTATAAAAGGCAAACCTTCTAAATCCACTGTTACAGCTGTCAGTCTTGGCAAGAAGAAGCAGAAAACCTTTTAGGTTTCTAGGAGGATAAGCGAAGAAAATCTTTGATGGATCCAAGTACATAAATGGCCCCCAGCTCTTTGAAACGTAGCACAATTCTTTGAGCTATTAGTTTGAAGATATCACGGTCTGTGTTTGTAGTGCTGCTGTTGTGATTGCATTGATTCTCGAGATAGAAAAGAGGCAACAGAGTTCAAGCGCTGGTCAAAAGTACTTTTGCAAATGCAATCATAGCTGCATTGTTCAAAACAGGAAAACTCAGTTATGCCAGGCTTTGCTTGAACTCTTTTTGAATTATAGGGCGACATGAGCGGGAGATTTTATTAGTGATGCTTTGACCCAAATCATTCTCTCCAAGTATACTTTACAAATATTGTGCTAGTGGGGATGAGTGGGGGAAAGCAAAGGGTAGAAATAAATAGAAGGCCATATAAAAATGGCAATAGTGCTTAGAGAAATAAAAGTACCAAATACCACTTAAAGGAAAAACAAATATAAATTAACTAAAGCTTAAACAGGCCACTCACTGGTTAGTTTCCCTGTTTCTCAACAGTGGGCCACCTACTGATTACTGTCATGGTCATTGTCTGTGTAGTGTTTGCACGTTCCCTGAGCACTTCACTTTCCTCAGAATGACAGAGAGGTAGATAGATAGGTAGAACTTTACAGTATTTGGCTTTTATAGAGGAAAAGAGGAAGGCCTAAGCGAAGGTTTATGGATGTGGTGAGAAAGGACATGCAGGTGATGTGTGTAACAGAACAAGATGCAGAGGACAGAAAGATATGGAAGAAGATGATCCGCTGTGGCAACCCCTAACGGGAGCAGCCCGAAAGAAGAAGAAGACAGAAGCTCTTTAAATAAATAAATAGGTAGATAAGGAAACAAGTAAATACAGTACATAAATAAATAAACATGAACACACAGAATGACTATTGTCACTCACGTGCGAGTAGGAGGACGCTGTATGGACCAAGTGAAGGTAACTCCACAGCAGGCCAGGGGGTGGCGGGGTGTGCTAAACCTTCTTCTGTTGTCTCTGCAAACCAGACATGGGAAAACCTGTCTGACTCATCCCTGAAGACATCATTTCCGGTTCCGCAGGCTAGGACATCCTCACTTCCGGTTATGATGTCAGAAGAAGGTCACTTCCGGTTCCGACAGGTCACTTTCAGTCTTGGCATATAAAGCCGCCATTTTTATACTCAGTTCACTTTTGGACTCCATCAAAGACACCTCTGTCTACTTTTCAAAACCCATTGCAGCCAGGGACAATACATGGGTGGCTGCCCCAAACCTTTTTGAGTAAGTCGAGTCATTCACACTATAAAGCACGAAAATTCAAAAGAAGGAAAACGTCTGACTTGGCAGTACCAGGCAAAGTGATGCATTATGCAAACGTATTGCTGTTGGTGTAAAGGAGCCCCGTAGCGTTTCTTGAGACACTTCTGCTGAGTGATTCGTTGGCTGAAAGTGCTCAGTGTTAGAGTGTCAGAGAGAGGATGCGCAACATTGTTCATAGTGGCACTCAGCTTTATTTTAATTCTCTCCTTTGCTACTACCTTCAGGGGTCCAGAGTGCATCGTATAATATATATTATATAAACAATAATATATATACTGTATATATATGTTTGTATGCGTGTTTGTGTTCCTGTCCAGTACTCATTCCTAACAGCACTTGCTTCCTGCGCCTATATTGGACTATGTAAGCAGATGGGGAAGTTAATTACTTAGTTAATTAATTAGTTAATTACTTCTTTTAGTTTAGTCTTTCCTGTATATTCATCTTTAATGTTTGGAACCCTTGCCTGGGCGGGATGCCCTTGTAACAGAAGCACTGGAGGAGAGACTGTGTTTTAGGCATTATCTTCCCCGGGACACTAAAAGGCACCCCCCCTGGCTTGCTGTAGGGCAACCAGTTTGGATCTTGGAAGCTCCACCCAACTGCGGCCCATGGCCACCACCATCAGAGGGCGCTTGAATGTTGTTGGAGCCCTGCCTTGCAGCACTCCCACCACACCCGGAATTGCTGCCGGAAGCCAGTCAACGAGCACCTGGAGCACTTCCGGATGCTGTATAAAAGGAGTCAGCAGCCACTACTCCAGAGGCCAGAGTCAGGTAGAAGAGGAAGAACCATGCTGGAGGAAAAGGGCAAAAGAAAGAAGAGAACCTGTAGTTATCTACTGGAGAACTGTGCTATAAGGGTGGGAAGCAGGGAGAAGCTGTTCCCATGTGAAAAAATAAAGGTGTGTTGCACCTGCACTTGTGTCCGCACCTGTCTGTGTCAGGTAGGGTGGCTGGTACGCCCCCTGGTGGTACATACTTTATATTCATTATCTGAATGTAAGGAGCAAAGGCTGTAAGTGGGAACTCATTGTACATGTTGTGCCAGCCGTGGCCAGATTTACTATCAGGGTGACTTGAGTTCACAGCCTGGGCTCCTGCTCCCCAAGGGGCCATAAGCCGATGTAAGAACAAAATGCCTAATAATAGGAAAAGTCTAAGTAACAGCAGCCCCTACTCCACTTTGTATCCTCCTGACTATTAACCTATCCCATCAGACTTACATAAAAATTTTTAAAACAAGTGTGTAATAGCTCACTTTAGTGTGCGTTACTACGCTACAAAATAGACATAATTAATTTTCATTCGAAGTGAGAGTAAAATGGAACGACAAAATTAAAATAAATTAGAGAAATAGGATGGCTAAAAAAGAAAACCAAATGATTATTCCAACAAGCCATAAATACTACACTGATGACTGACCTGACAGACAGTCAAAAATGCGCTAACATCACTGATTCGAAACGTAATCTGCAGTCCGATAACACTGACACAGACGTGAACAACAATATGGAAGACAACAAGGCCTCTGCAACAGATGCACCAGACAACTCCAAACCCGAATGAAAGAATCCCCATGTATCGTCTTATTTAATTTGGTGTGAACATAAAATACTTGTTCCATATTTTATTAATTAGCAAAAGCATTTTAAAAATGTGATGTTCACTAATTATTCAATCAGAAAAAAGTTAATTTCCCACAGATTTAACGTTCCAGTCATCAATTCATTTTTTTCATTCATTGTAATGTACAAATTAAAAGAAATGAAAGTGAAGTTGAACTGATATAAACTTCTGGAATTTTCATTGTTCGAATTTAATGCCTGTATCTGATTTATTGCTGACACATGTGATGTTCACATTGTTGACGGGTCATTTGTGAGGAGAGGGGGGCCCATGGGGGTCTTAATCTTGCCTTGGTTCCGGCCAATCACAGGATACACACACACACACACACACACACACTGACACATACTAATACAAGGCCAACTTTGACCTGTAACTCAGTTTGATAAAAGGCAGCACACACAACATCATGCCGCTTGAGTCGATGGCTCTGATCAGTTGCAGCTCTTGCTACTGATTTCAAAAAAATGAAGTATTGCATACTTTTAGTTTGACACTGACTAGTCCAATCTGCTTTGTACCTGCACTGAGTTAAGATTATTGAAGAATGTTTTGATTTGAATTGAGCTGATCTGACTTAACATTTCAACAAAGCACCTGTTTATTTATCCACAGTTACAATCTAAATTGACCTCCGATTCCGTAGACATTTAATATTTACTAATTATCCATACCATTATGCTTTTGCACACAGTATTATACCTAGTAGCAGTGGTAATGTAGTTAAATAGATGCTTACACAGTAATTGCTCTGTAACTAGAGAAATTAAGTACAATACAATACAGCTTATTTTTTTATAGTCCTCTTCGCTGAATTCAGGCACAAAGCACTGTGAACAATTCTCAGTTATAATGTAAGCATAGATTATACTAATTACTAAATACAGAACTGCCACACACATAAGTACAGATTTGTTAAAACACACAGAGGAAAAGGTTAAAACAGATTAAACATAAATTTAATCCAACATTATCTGTCCATTAATTAACTGATGAACTCTGGCCAGGTGACAATGGTGGAAATTAAAATCGTAAAATGAGAAGATCACAAGTTCTGGCAACCTTGGCCAACTGGCCGCCAATCCCCGCTTGGGTTTTCTATAGTGGAGTCTTTGCTGCCCATTCAATCTAATCAGAGAAACTTTCTATCCAATGATTCTAACGCTCCTTCTTCTGAGATGATTTTTCCATACGCAGAAGAGCAGCTTGGCAGTACAACATATTTTATTCGGCTGCTCAGGAAAGCCGGCCTGAACCATCGCCCTCTCACCCAGGCCTACAGAGGACTGATAGAGAGCATTCTCACTACAGGCATCACTGTCTGGTATGGGAACACCACACAGGCAGAGAGTCATAAAAACTGCAGAGAGGATCATAGGGACAAAACTTCCTTCCATGGACTTTATGTACGCACATTGTTGTCGGAAAAGAGCAGAGGGAATTATCAGGGACTCACTCCATCCAGCTCACTCTCTGCTCAGACACAAAAACTGTACGTACAATCTGAGACACAGCAGAGCGGACAGCATCATCACTCATAGAACAAGGTTTTTCAATAGCTTTTTCCCGCTACAGTCAGACTGATGGCAAAACAAAATTTTTGAATATGTGTAATAACCTCACGCTACCTCACTTCACTTATCATGTAAATGACGAATGAAAAATGTGCAATATTTTAACTGGGCAATACCTACAATATATTGTATTTTTTTGTGTGTGTAGATGTTACCACCTTTCTGTATAGTGCTGGTATAATCTACATTGTACTGTTTTTTAATATTTTTTTTAAATGTTTTACTATGACTCGGACAGAGCTCTGCACAAGAATTCCAATGTGCTTTAACTGTTGGTTTTATGCACAAATGGCAAATAAAAGAACCTTGAACCTTGAACAGTGGCATCAAGTGGCACATCCAGATACCGAGAGCAGACGCAGAATAGAGCACGGTTAATAACAGTTTAAAAATATCGCTTTACTTATATTTCTGTACATATGACTAACACAACAGAACTGCAGTATGCACAGCTAATCAGCAGCTCTAGTCAGGGTATGCTAGACCAAAAGTAGTGAGTCTTCAGCCTGGATTTAAAAGCCGAGACTGAAGGGGCACCTCTTATATTAGCAGGCAGACCATTCCACAGTTTCAGGGCCATGTAACTAAAAGCTTAATTTCCTACTGTTTTTTTGGAATCTTAAGTAGGCCACCATCTTAAAATCCTAATGTGTGCTTTGGTTTGTAAGTAATAATATGTTCAGATAGGTAAGCAGGGCCTTAGCCATTTTGGGTTTCATATCTTAAAAAGAGGATTTTGAAATGAATCCTAAAATTAACTTGGGAGCCAGTGTAAGGACTTAAGAAACGGAGTTATGTGTTCATATTTTCAGGTTTATGCAGAAATTCTTGCAACAGCATTTTGAATGAAATAAATTTTGGAACAGCCAGTAAACACTGCATTGCAGTAGTCAATCCTACTAGAAATATATGCATGAACTAATTTCTCAGTATCTCGCATATTTAGAAAACATCTTAATCCAACATTTTTAAAATTAAAAAAACAACATGTTTTGGATAGTTTGGTAATGTGTGCATTAATTAGCGTGCTAATGTCAAAGATAACACCTAAATTGTGTGCTGATTCAGTAAAACAAATAGAATTCCAGCTGGGTTAGAGAGTGACAGAATGTTGTTATGGCTATCTTCATCCATCCATCCATCCATTTTCCAACCCGCTGAATCTGAACACAGGGTCACGGGGGTCTGCTGGAGCCAATCCCAGCCAACACAGGGCACAAGGCAAGAACCAATCCTGGGCAGGGTGCCAACCCACCGCAGGACTGGCTATCTTCATTCCCTCCATTAATTAAGGACAGCATCAGAGAAAAATCATTTGGTCTAGACGCCACTCACGTGTCTCCTCTGTTGCCATTAACTTTTTCATCAACTGCCACTGGGTTTGCTCTACATCTCCTGCAGCCACAGTTCTTACTGCTCCAGCTCCCAACAATTTTTCTTCCATTGTCCCGGTTGCCATCTCGGGTCTACCTATCTGCCTTCTTGGGTGGCGCCATGTTACTTCTGCATCAAACTAGATTTTATTTTTTCCTCTTAAAACAAAAAAACCTTACTGTTCACTCACTGATCCCACCGCTTCCACCATTTTGTCATACCACAGTGTCTCTCCAGTATGCCCTAGTAGGAGCTTGGGTTACATTAAGTATCAGAAGCAAGAGTCAGTGGGACAATAAGGGAGGCAGACACAGCTGATATAACAAGTGAAAATGTATATTTATTGAAAAAAAATGTTTCATAGACAAAAAATGCACACTAACACTGTAATAATTAAGATTAAAAACAAACAAAAAAAAATTGTAAAAATTACATTCACCAAATAGAATGCACCGTAAAAAAAAATCTCCCAAAGAAAAAAAATTAATTTACTTTTTAACAAGCTCCGAAGGATCAACCCTTAGCTAAAAAGGCGGCTTAGCCTGCTTTCTCTCTCCTTATCCAAAAAAACTCAGATTTGCTCTGGCAAATTGGTCTAGTCCCTGTCTGCAAATGACCCTGCAGCCACCTTAATTCCTTGCGCATTGACCTTCTCCTGGTCTGGACTGAATTTCCCATGGCTTTTATCCCGAGTCAACCATCACCTGATCCAAATCTAACACCCCTCGCTCTCCCTCATCACATGCCTAAATGATTATCTCTGCCAATTGTGCACCATGTGCGCCTACATTGCAGACACTCCACTGCACTCCATATCATGTCTGTCTCGTATACCTGCGACCAACGTCCACCCTATGCCAGTTACTTACTTTGCAGCACCGTAACTCCCAAAAGCCACGGTCGCACCAGAAGAACACCAGGATAAAGCAGGACAGGTAGCAGGCACACACTTCCACCCAAAGGGTCCTTCAAACGAAAACATGTGCCACCCCTTCCACTTTACGCCTGACAACACGCAGCATCTCCACATGTGTACCTGGGGAACAAACCAGTAAGTGAACAAGTGCCTTAATTTTTTATTATAAGAACAGTGCTAGCAAAGAATTAAATACAAATGGAGCAGACTGCTTTTAAATTATTGCATTGTGAGGCGTTTCCTCACAGCCTTTTTTTATACAAAGTCAGACTGTCTGTCGCCACAGTTTAACAACATTTGGTATAGGACTCTCAATAGCATGTGAATTTTATTATTACCTGCATTACAAAATGCACTACAATAGATGGCGTGTCATAAACATTAATGCTGAATATTCTGAATATGCACAACAGAGTGCAACTGCTGTGATGTTCACAATAAGAATCATTTGCGATTATACCACCCCTGGAATTTGAGTTGTTCACTGTTCCCACAGGTGCTTGGTCCTATTATTGGACGTCTATGGTCTGCATAAAACTAAATTATATCAAATCTAGTTTTAATGCACCCAAAGGAAGATTTTTAACTCTACCTTTGGGCAGTTAGCTCCATACATCTCTTGGAAGCATATCTGCCAAATATTATATGTTACTATTTTCTCATTGAAGTGAAGATAACGTCTCTGCAATTGTTTAGGGCAGTAAATGGTGACTTGTTTTACAATTTGATGCTCACCTCACAGTACTGTTAACTAACTGGAATTTAAAGCAAACCCCAATGAAAACATTTCTGAATCTTCCCTCAGGGCGGCTAAATGAATACCAGCCTGGTTCCTCCATTTGGATCCTTGCCAGTGTGTCAGTGCAGTATAATGCTGACAGGAACAAGATAAAAGCCAAACGACATATTTGCAGTGATGGTTGCACTGCTTGATCTGATCGCTACTAGAGCATGAACAATTAACTGCAATATAAGCTCATATACTGATTGCATAAAGTTAAAAAAATTATGCAAGGAAGAGAATTAACATGAGTAGAAGCTATTTCAATGCATGGTTTTTTAATAAGTGCTTGTTAATTAGGATCAAAAAATGTTAGATTTCTCATGGTATTAAATGTCAATCTTTAAATACATTCTATATAAAATTCTGAATAATAATCCCAAAATATTCCTACAGGGTTCTGTTAAATTAGTTTTTCTCAAAAGGGCTCATTGTATAAAAGAAGTAATTTATGCCTGTTTGGGCTTATCGGCACATTTACAAGACAAAAGATGCTGAATGGAGAGGTGTGAGCGGATTTAAGATGGGCCGGATTTACGAGTTTTTTCGTAAGCTTTGGTAATTCTAGTGTTAAGAAATACTATTTATTATAGATACATACAGGCTTACATGTTTATATAGTACCTAATTTTGTCCTCTTACACATACTGTACTGCAGCAATGTAAGTGTAATTATGCACTCTGGTCTTAAATCATTGATTTATTGTTAAATATTTATATTATGTATTACTAATAAAAGATATTCCCTTAGGTTATGATTATTATATTGAGCTGGATTAAGAAATTGAGTTTGACATTATATCTACTAAAATTATATTTTAGAATCAATTGTGTTGCAAGAGGCTGCAATTATTATTATTATTATTATTACTTGGTCCAAATATTTGCAACATTGTATAACTTTTCCAGTTTGCACAAACATAATATTTTAATACACTGTATCATGGATAAGACGAGCATTTTAAGAAAGTAAATTGAAGCTTCACAGTCCTGCCAGATTGTTGGTGTTTTCTCAACAGCAAAACAAATCAAAACGGCTACAATGACAGTTGCTTGATTTGAAGAACTCTGAATATTTTGGAGCATGGTGTTTAAATTTTATTAGTTCCACATCTGTGTGCATCTTCTGACTGTACAAAACATATTACCATAAGCACAGATAATCAAAATAAAAACAAATGCGTACTCTTACATAACATTATGAAACAGAAACCTGCCTTGGGGGAGCATAGGAGAAAAATATACTCACACACTTAAATATTTTATAAATACACACACACACTTAAATATTTCTGACACTGGTCAACAGAAAAAAAGACTCTTTACTGTCAAAGTGAAAACAGTGCTCTACAAAATGGTCCAAATTAATTACAAATATAAAACACAAAATCATTCATCTCATGAGTATCCACTCCTCAATCCTCGCTAGTGCAGCCATTTGGTTTTAGAAGTCACAGAATTACTGTAGTTCTTCACCTGTCTGGGATTTCAGATAGTGCAGATAGTATACATGCACCTGAATGTGGAAGGTCCAGCTTGTAGTGAGTCAGCATGGTGTCTTAACCTAAACAATGAAGACAAAAAAACACTCCAAGCAACTCTGTGAAAAACAAGTCAGGGGGTAAAGATACAGTTACGTCCATAAATATTTGGACAGAGACAACTTTTTTCTAATTTTGGTTCTGTACATTACCACAAAGAATTTTTAAATGAAACAACTCAGATGCAGTTGAAGTGCAGACTTTCAGCTTTAATTCAGTGGGGTGAACAAAACGATTGCATAAAAATGTGAGGCAACTAAAGCATTTTTTTTAACACAATCCCTTCATTTCAGGGGCTCAAAAGTAATTGGACAAATTGACTCAAAGGCTATTTCATGGGCAGGTGTGGGCAAGTCCGTCGTTACGTCATTATCAACTAAGCAGATAAAAGGCCTGAAGTTGATTTGAAGTGTGGTGCTTGCATGTGGAAGATTTTGCTGTGAACAGACAACATGCGGTCAAAGGAGCTCTCCATGCAGGTGAAAGAAGCCATCCTTAAGCTGCGAAAATAGAAAAAACCCATCCGAGAAATTGTTACAATATTATGAGTGGCAAAATCTACAGTTTGGTACATCCTGAGAAAGAAAGCAAGCACTGGTGAACTCAGCAACGCAAAAAGACCTGGATGTCCACAGAAGACAACAGTGGCGGATGATCGCAGAATCATTTCCATGGTGAAGAGAAACCCCTTCACAACAGCCAACCAAGTGAACAACACTCTCCAGGGGGTAGGCGTATCGATATCCAAGTCTACAATAAAGAGAAGACTGCATGAAAGTAAATACAGAGGGTGCACTGCAAGGTGCAAGCCACTCATAAGCCTCAAGAATAGAAAGGCTAGATTGGACTTTGCTAAAGAACATCTAAAAAAGCCAGCACAGTTCTGGAAAAACATTCTTTGGACAGATGAAACCAAGATCAACCTCTACCAGAATGATGGCAAGAAAAAAGTATGGAGAAAGCGTGGAACAGCTCATTATCCAAAGCGTACCACATCATCTGCAAAACACAGTGGAGGCAGTGTGATGGCTTGGGCGTGCATGGCTGCCAGTGGCACTGGGACACTAGTGTTTATTGATGATGTGACACAGGACAGAAGCAGCCCAATGAATTCTGAGGTGTTCAGAGACATACTGTCTGCTCAAATCCAGCTAAATGCAGTCAAATTGATTCATGATACAGATGGACAATGACCCAAAACATACAGCCAAAGCAACCCAGGAGTTTATTAAAGCAAAGAAGTGCAAAATTCTTGAATGGCCAAGTCAGTCACCTGATCTTAACCCAGTTGAGCAGGCATTTCACTTGTTGAAGACTAAACTTCAGACAGAAAGGCCCACAAACAAACAGCAACTGAAAGCCGCTGCAGTAAAGGCCTGGCAGAGCATTAAAAAGGAGGAAACCCAGCATCTGGTGATGTCCAGGAGTTCAAGACTTCAGACTGTCACTGCCAGCAAAGGGGTTTCAACCGAGTATTAGAAATGAACATTTGATTTCCAGTTATTTCATTTGTCCAATTACTTTTGAGCCCCTGAAATGAAGGGATTGTGTTAAAAAATGCTTAGTTTCCTCACATTTTTATGTAATTGTTTTGTTCACCCCACTGAATTAAAGCTGAAAGTCTGCACTTCAACTTCATCTGAGTTGTTTCATTTAAAATTCATTGTGGTAATGTACAGAACCAAAATTAGAAAAAAGTTGTCTCTGTCCAAATATTTATGGACCTAACTGTAGATTCAACAAAGGTTAAAACCAGAAGGATGAACCCAGGTACTTCTCTTTCACTTGAGCCTCAGTGTCTCTCTTCATTTCTCCATCTGCGCTTACCCATCAGGTGTGCTCAATGAAGGCCGACACATCAAAATGAACGTTCATCCTTTCAAACGACTTGGGAGATGCGGTTTTAACTAATTGTAGCACTGCTACACAGTTAGAAAAAAAGTGGGCCGTTGCAAGTAGTAACACCACACTTTGTTGACAGTCACTGCATGCTGCAATGCTGATACAGAACTGCACAGCAGCATGGCTGGAGAGCAAAATGGTAAGAGAGTCACTGTCCTCAGCTAATCAGAGAAACCGAACAAATTGGCAAACGGGCAGCAAACACTCGTTTCCTCGTTACATTTGGGTTATTTTCATCAAGAGAATCTGAGAAAAGAAAGTATAATTACTTATAAAGTTACAACTAAGTACCATAAGAAGGTAGTAAAAATATATTTTTATTACGAAATTTGAAAATGAACTAAATACGGAACATTTGGGTGTCCCTGAAAGGTCAATATGGGACAGGGGGGCAAAATTATCAAATATGGGACATGTCCCTATATAAGGGACATCTGGCAATCCTAATTTGTGCGTGCAGGAAAGAAAAAAAAACAGAAATGTATTTGATTTACTGCCACATCCTGTAAGGAATTGTGACACACATTCCTACTACATGATCAATGGAGAAAGATGATTTTATAGATCTTTTGAGGTCCAGAAATGATCCAGAGGAAGACATTGAGTGTCTTGAGGCCTTTTTGGGAACGACACAGCTTAAAATGAATGAATTCCATGTCCATGTCAATTTTTTCAATAGGCTACACAATAAAATAGTTACAGCTGCAGAAGTGTAACAGGTGTAGAGCCCCTAAAATATGAAGCCCCTAAAGGGACATTTGGAAACAGATCTGGGGCCTCATGTGATAACGCCGTGCGTAGAACTCACACTATAACATGGCGTAAACACAAAAGCGGGAGTGTGCGTACGCACAGAAAAATCCAGATGCAGGAATCTGTACGTACGCAAACTTCCACATTCTTCTGCTACATAAATCCCGATCAGCATGGAAAGTAACGCACGTGCACGCGCCTTCTGTCCCGCCCCAACTCCTCCCAGAATTACGCCTCTTTGAATATGCAAACCAGTATAAATAGCCTTCTGTGAAAAGACAATGGGAAAAGCATGGGGGAAAATATAAGAATTTCAGCGAATACCAAGTGGAGGCAAAGGAAAAACGTACTGTTTGTTGGTTTAAACAGTGGTATAATCAACAAAAGGAAGCTGATCGAGTGACAGAGTGTCGGAGAAACTTGAAAGCTCAAGTTCACAAAGTGGCACAGTGCCCAAAATAAAAGACATCACATATCAAAGTCTCCGTGAAAAGGTGAGTCGTAGCCCACCGTCTGAGTGTCATATGAAAGCTTATTAGGGTACAGACAAAAAAAAATAGGCACACAGTGGGGAAAAAAGCACGAAATGTCAACTTTAATCTCGAAATTTCCACTTTAATCACGTAGTTTATTTTGCCATTAAAGTAGAACATCATAAACTTCATCTTAAAAATCTTTTAATTTACTAGTTTCTCAAATCCCATTGTAACTAAAGTGGCATGTTAAATGCTTTGTTCTGTATTTGATCTTCTATGTGCTCTGTGTGTGAATCACTACCTGCTTCTTAAACGGGCTTTCTCTTTCTCCGACAGGACACATAATCCATTACATTCGTGATATTACAGCTCTCTGAATAATTAAAATACTGAGATGTATACGTGATATCTTTTTCATGATGATAGGAATGAAAGCATGTTATTAAACATGGGCACACGGTGGCACAGTGCTTGTTCATGTCTCACACAAGAGGCTTGCTGCGCCATGCGCGACCTTCAATGAAATAATTTATCACAGCAGTACTGTCTCTTTCAAACGTACTAACCTCCAATTCCTGCCCTTACTTTTCTTTCTCCAAAAACCCAATCGCCACACAATCAGCTATGTAATAGACGTGAAGCCATTTGTAAACTTAAAACGCCAATTCTTCAAAACTTTTAAGGAACATTGAAATATCTTCATAGTACGTGTTTAATTATTCTATCCGTCTATTACTCCAGTGTCGCGTCAGCACCAGTAACAATACAACGCAATGCAGGAACAATCCCTGAACTAGCTAGCGCTGCAGCACCGTGTCCTCACATGTTTAATTATTAACAATACAGATTAGTTAAAGTTTTATCTGTATAATATAATCAACATATTTTGCTGCATTTCATCTTAAAAATGATATTGCCATCATATGTAAATACGCGCTTTATAAAGTGGCGCAGGTTGTGCAATATTATAACTGTAGTGAAATTTTACAGTGAGGTGATTGTACTTATAAGTACAAACAGTTCTACAAGGAGCACTTGATGGACTGATTGAGTGCGTTTATAGTTCTTGTGATGAAACTTTTTCTAAACCGCAAAGTCCGTACAGGGAAGTCTCTGAAGCGTTTTGCCGTGGCTCAGGCAGCGTCTGCTTCATGCTGTGTACCGATAATTCTCTTTCTGATCAGCTGCTGCTGTGATTCCCCACTCAGATATAGTGATATAAATACTCAGAGTGGTACAGTGAGAGTAATATGGAAAAAGATGATCTGCTGTGGCAACCCTTAACGGGAGCAGCTGAAAGAAGAAGAAGATGCACTGAGAGTAACAACGCTAAAGCAGTTATGGTATTTGGAATACTATGGCTATTCCCTGGACCATTATATTGCTGCAGGTTAATTACAATCAGATGCATTACACTAATAAACAATATGCAGTTAGTTTCAGAGTATTTATAAAGCCGCGTCGGGAATGTGGATCTAAGAAAGAAAGGGTGACCACACAGGAACAGTAGCACTGCTTTGATGCTGGGTGCCACCAGTCTGCAAAACCGAGTGGAGAAATTGCGTACGCCAAGGTATGAGGTACCGTGGAAATGTGCGTGGCTTTACGCCAAGTTTAGGTTTTATACATCGTGATTTGAGCGTGGAAACGTTCGTACGCAACATCTCTGTGCGTACACACCGTTTATACATGAGGCCCCTGGTGAGTATGTGAAACTTTCTTGTGCGTATGCAAAAAATATCTCATGTGCATGAGAAAGAAGATTTTTTTTTCTCATGTTCCTTTAGAGTTTCTGTAAAAGGCAGACAGCCAAAGGAAAAAAAATCTAAAACCCCACCAAAGCAATATAGAGGGTCACTTTTAGTTTTGCCTAGCAAGAGTGCTATACTTAACGATTTAAGACTGAAACAAAATGGCGTTACTTCAAAACAGTTCAATTCTGGGAGATGCTACGCAAGAAAAAAAGTCGAAACTGTGTGCCATTTAATTACATACGTGTCAGTAGTCTGCTGTAGTTTAGAATTTGCTTCCATTAATAAATCTACTTTTATACAAAATCATACTGTGTGACAGCTGCTTGCAGAAACAAAGATCCAAGATTGACCCTCTGCATCGCAGCAAGGATTTTATATTAGTCTGGCCCTGACTATATGCTACAACATTTTGGTGGTCCTTGGCTTAACAAGTTTGTGAACCCCCTGCACTCTAATGTTTATTGAGTTTTACACAAAAATGACATCATACAGTATAGTTTTCAAAAAGTGAATAACAAATTGTCATTTACATTTATTTGCTTAGTATACACTTTTGTACGAAGTGACTTACAAAAGATACTTTTGTAATTGACTAATTTACTAAAACATGAATGTTTATTCCCCTGTGATGCAGTGGTAGCGCTACTGCTTCATGATAAGGAGACCAGGGTTCACATCACAGGTCCTCTCTGTGTGGAGGTTAATGTTCTCTCCATGTCTGCTTGGGATTCCCCCAGGCGCTCCTGTTTCCTTCCACAGTCCGGAGACGTGCACATAAGGCACATTGGTGACGCTGCATTAGCCCTCATGTGTGAGTGTGTGTTTGGGTGTGTGTGTGTGTGTGTGTGTGTGTGTGTGTGTGTGTGTGTGTGTGTTTGCCCTGTAATGGACTGGCACCCTTGTCCAGGGTTTGTTTCTACCTTGTGTCCCATGCTTATCCAGATTAAAGCAGGCTTAGAAAGAAGTACGGTGTGGTATTTATTCCTTTACCTGATATTATCTTCAAATATGAGGCCAAATATTTTGAAAAAAGGTGAAAAAAGAGGCATTATTACAAGAAGATAAATGAAGTTATACATCTGCTAAAAGGAAAGTAATATGGAAGGGCGATTTAAAGACCTGAAGGCAATTTTGTGAGCCTGTTATTTAGCCCAAGAAATCGTGCTTAAAAATAATAAGATATAATTCATTACAGGCTTTAGCTAACATAATCCAGCCAGTGTGCACTGATTTAGCAGAATGGTCTACATGGCTCTTACAAAATGAAATTCTAATGACATTATAATAGAGGTTGCTTCCACCTAGCAGTCATTTAGATGTGCATCTCATTGCATCCTTCACAACGTGCTTGATTATCTACACTAGCTAAAGTTATGGGATATGACTTTATTTGAAGGTTTTTTAAAAGCCTCCAGGCACCATACACAGAGCCAAACAAAGGCTGTGGCAGCACAGAGCCATATAATACATGGAGAGGGGAAAAGCGTCAGATGAAGTCAAGAGGTCAGCAGTCAGAAGATTGTGGAGATTAATATGGCTTGTATGCTTGAGTTTCTTGTTCCTTTAACAATTGAGCTTAAAAATACTTATTGAGGAAATGCTGTGTTCTTTTTTTAACATTTTCACCAAATGTTTATTCATTGCTTTTATTTTGAACACCCTCACTGACAAATACCAAATGAAATCAAATTTTATTAGTTACGTGCAAACATACATACATGCAGTGAATGTTTGTATACTGACATATACTGTATATTGTCACACACATGCGAATAGGAGGCAGCTGAAGGGCTTAAAGAATAATGGGAACACATCTGCCCAGGGGGCAGCGGGGTACACTAAATCTCTTTCTAAGTCCCCTGCAGACCTTTCCTGGGAAATCCCACCAAGAAACACTGCCTCAACTCAGGGCATGTCACTTCCAGCCCCAGCCCCGAGGACGACATCATAAACTATGTTATATATATAAATTATTTCCTATGTAATGTTTACCTGAGGCTCTTGTATTATTATAACTGTTTCTGTTAGCTTTCCTACACAGTGTGAGATGATGTAATTTGTATTATACAATTGTGTTATGAAAATTATTTCAGTTTTTATCAGCTCAGCTCGAATATTCATATGCATTAGTGTTCAAATTTCAGTGCTCCACACTACAAAAATGAAAGTGAAAAGTATTTAAATCCTGACAATAAATTTTCTTTACCGTAAGAATTATTGACTTATTCAACAATTTGTAGTTACGATTATTTAGCTTACTTTAAGAAATCTTGATTAGTAAATTTTGCTTACCCCTTTGGCAGATTTTTTTTTTTTTTTTGCTAAATACAAGGAAAACAACTTCCATTTAAAGTTTTTGTCTAGTTTTTGCATATGCATTTTTTGCAGTGCCTCAGTTCTGTTGAATAAAGGATGTTTACTGGAACCATTGCAGGAGATATCACAGCTATTTTTTCAGAAGAAAATCCACAACACCTTTAATATTATTTTGTGCCTATTTATGTGTCTTCAAATTATTCCAAGTGTTAAATTACATTAAACAATAGGCCAGTTACAACAATTTTGAAACTGAATTGCCATCACTCACTTTATCATTCTTAGGCACATGTTTGCATCAATCTACTAATGGGAATATTCCACTGATTCCTGGTGTTTTAGATAGATAGATAGATAGATAGATAGATAGATAGATAGATAGATAGATAGATAGATAGATAGATAGATAGATAGATAGATAGATAGATAGATAGATAGATAGATAGATAGATAGATAGATAGATAGATACTTTATTAATCCCAAGGGGAAATTCACATACTCCAGCAGCAGCATACTGATACAAAAAACAATATTAAATTAAAGAGTGATAAAAATGTAGGTAAAAACAAACAATAACTTTGTATAATGTAAACGTTTACCAGTGTGGAATTGAAGAGTCACATAGTTTGGGGGAGGAACGATCTCCTCAGTCTGTCAGTGGAGCAGGACGGTGACAGCAGTCTGTCACTGAAGCTGCTCCTCTGTCTGGAGATGACACTGTTTAGTGGATGCAGTGGATTCTCCATGATTGACATAAGTCTGCTCAGCGCCCGTCGCTCTGCACCAGATGTCAAACTTTCCAGCTCTGTGCCTACAATAGAGCCTGCTTTCCTCACCAGTTTATCCAGGTGTGAGGCGTTCTTCTTCTTTATGCTGCCTCCTCAGCACACCACTGCGTAGAAGAGGGCATTCGCCACAACCGTCTGATAGAACATCTGCAGCATCTTATTGCAGATGTTGAAGGATGCCAGTCTTCTAAGGAAGTATAGCCGGCTCTGTCCTTTCTTACACAGAGCATCAGTATTGGCTATTGGCAGCCCAGTCCAATTTATCATCCAGCTGCACTCCAAGGTATTTATAGGTCTGTACCCTCTACACACAGTCACCTCTGATGATCACAGGGTCCAGGAGGGGCCTGGGCCTCCTAAAATCCACCACCAGCTCCTTGGTTTTCCTGGTGTTCAGGTGTAAATGGTTTGAGTCGCACCATTTAACAAAGTCCTTGGTGAGGTTCCTGTACTCCTCCTCCTGCCCACTCCTGATGCAGCCCACGATAGCAGTGTCGTCAGCGAACTTTTGCACGTGGTAGGACTCCGAGTTATATTGGAAGTCCGATGTATATATGCTGAACAGGACCGGAGAAAGTACAGTCCCCTGCGGTGCTCCTGTGCCGCTGACCACAATGTCAGACCTGCAGTTCCCGAGACGCACATACTGAGGTCCGTTTGTAAGATAGTCCACGATCCATGCAACTAGGTAAGAATCTACTCCCATCTCTGTCAGCTTGTCCCTAAGGAGCAGAGGTTGGATGGTGTTGAAGGCGCTAGAGAAGTCTAGAAACATAATTCTTACAGCACCACTGCCTCTGTCCAAGTGGTGATTGGTGTAGCATATAGATGATGGCATCCTCTGCTCCCACCTTCTCCTGGTATGCAAACTGCAGAGGGTCGAGGGGGTGACAAAAAAGTTCCAAGGGACATTTTCTCTTTCCTCACAAACAGGCCCCAGGTGGTGAGAGTCGGCAAACACGTCCTCATCACTTATTTTAAACACAGGAGCGCCGCAGGGCTGTGTGCTTAGCCCCTTCTTGTATTCCTTGTTCACCCACGACTGTGTTGCAAAACACGGCACAAACACCATCATCAAGTTTGCAGATGACACAACCATCATAGGCCTTATCACTGACAACGATGAGACAGCCTACAGAGAGGAGCTGCTGGCACTGAGTAATTGGTGCCTGGATAACAACTTGTCTCTTAACGTCAGCAGAACCAAGGAGATGATCGTGGTCTACCGGAAACAGCAAGGTGAGGAACACCAGGCCATCTACATCAGCGGCGTAGAAGTTAAAAGGATTAACAGCTTCAAGTTCCTCGGAGTAAACATCACCGAGGATCTCTCGTGGACCCTGTGGTCAAGAAAGCATTTGGACGTCACTGCCAGACCGTCAAGATCAGCTCTCCTCCCGTAATCATTGATCCAACCTGATGGAGCTTGAGAAGTGCTGCAAAGAGGAATGGGCGAAACTGACCAAGGATAGGTGTGCCAAGCTTGTGGCATCATATTCAAAAAGACTTGAGGCTGTAATTGCTGCCAAAGGTGCATTGACAAAGTATTGAGCAAAAGCTGTGAATACTTATGTACATGGGATTTCTCAGTTTTTTTTTTTTTAATAAATTTGCAAAAACCTCAAGTAAACTTTTTCACGTTGTCATTATGGGGTGTTGTGTGTATAATTCTGAGGAAAAAATGAATTTAATCCATTTTGGAATAAGGCTGTAACATAACAAAATGTGAAAAAAGTGATGCGCTGTGAATACTTTCTGGATGCACTGTATAGCACTCATCCCTGTGCAGTGGTCGCTCAGCACTGCAAGTCTAATTTGCATGCATAATTAGCCATGTGCCCAGCTGTGATCCCCTAACGAGCCTTTTAGGAGCCCTGTGAGGCCCTGTGGATTAATAATAATGACAAATGATTCATTACTGTTTGGAAGATGTTTCTATTTTTTCATGAAAGCAAAAAAGTGCAAAGCATATGCATAGAGATCAGAAACAAAGACAATATTTGAGCGACAGCCCAAAAATCAAAGTGAAAAAATGATGTGGCAGGCAGGCTAGTCCATTTTGCCAAAATTTCATTGCAGCAACTCCAAATCATACTCAGTAGTTTGTATGGCCCCCACGTGCTTGTATGCATGCCTGACAATGTCGGGGGGCATTCTCCTAATAAGACAACGGATGGTGTCCTGGGGGATCTCCTCCCAGATCTGGACCAGGGCATCACTGAACTCCTGGACAGTCTGAGGTGTCAGATGGATGGAAAACATAATGTCCCAGAGGTGTTCTATTGGATTTAGGTCAGGCGAGTGTGGGGGCCAGTCAATGGTATCTATTCCTTCATCCTCCAGGAAATGCCTGCATACTCTCACCACATGAGGCCGGGCATTGTCGTGCACCAGGAGGAATCCAGGAGCCACTGCACTAGCATAGGGTCTGACAGTGGATCCAAGGATTTCATCCTGATACCTAATGGCAGTCAAGGTGCCATTGTGTAGCCTGTAGAGGTCTGTGCGTCCCTCCATGGATATTCCTCCCCAGACCATCACTGACCCACCACCAAACCGGTCATGCCGAACGATGTTACAGGCAGCATAACGTTCTCCATGACTTCTCCAGACCCTTTCACATTTGTCACATGTGCTCAGTGTGAACATGCTCTCATCTGTGAAAAGCACAGGGCGCCAGTGGTGGACCTGCCAATTGTGGTATTCTATGGCAAATGCCGGTCAGTGAGCACAAGGCCCACTAGAGGAGGTCACCCTCATAAAGTCTGTTTCTGATTGTTTGGTCAGAGACATTCACACTACTGGCCTGCTGGAGGTCATTTTGTAGGCTCTGGCAGTGCTCATCCTGTTCCTCCTTGCCCAAAGGAGCAGATACCAGTCCTGCTGATGGATTAAGGACCTACTACGAGGGGACCTGTCCAGCTCTCCTAGAGTAACTGTCTGTCTCCTGGAATCTCCTCCATGCCCTTGAGACTGTGCTTGGAAACACAGCAAACCTTCGGGCAATGGCACGTATAGATGTGCCTGCCATCCTGGAGAAGTTGGACTACCTGTGTCACCTCTGTAGGGTCCAGGTATTGCCTCATGCTACCAGTAGTGACACTGAGCGTAGCCAAATGCAAAACGAGAGACAAAACAGATGAGGAGGGATAAAATGTCAGTGGCCTCCCTCCGTCTGTTAAACCATTCATTCCTGTTTTAGGGGTCGTCTCTCTCATTTCTGCCCCTCTAGTGCATCAAAGCAGCTGAAACTGATTAACAAGCCCCTCTGCTACTTAACTGACCAGATCAATAACCCAGAAGGTTCATTGACTTGATGCTACACTCTTATTAAAAAGTGTTCCTTTAATTATATACAGTACATATCCTTTTTTTACTTATTTCTAGTGTGTGGCTATTTGTTGCATTTTGTTTGTGGTATTTCATCTACATTTTTGAGGCATGGTGGCACAGTAGTTAGCAGTGCTGCCTCACAGTTCCGATCACATTTTTGGCCACAATAATCGGTTCAACATAGTTTGCAGAGGCTACCTTAGCCCTCAGGGACACTTAAAGCACCATTTTAAGTCCTACAAAACTTCTACACTGTTATTCCTTCCCCACAATGCATTTCACGGAGATCATTAAAGTTCTTGAATGTTTCAGTGATTTTGCCGAACTCCAAAGGGTTCACTCATCACTAATAATCACCTTTTAGAAAGCAATCTGGAAAACATTAATGTAGACAGAAGTCTTTTAAAACAAAAATGGTGTTTTGAACATTAGTATGGGCTATGCCTAAGTAAAAAAAATATTTCAGAAAAAAAACTACCTTTAAAAAGAAAACAGAAAAAAGACATAAAAATAATTTTTAAAACCAGAAGAAATAGACAGTATAGTGTATTATATAGTAGAGCCAAAATCTACAATTCCATAAATGGGTGCCACTGAAAGTTTAAAATAACTTATGTGAGAACCTCCTATGTACTGTAGACATCATAAAATGCAATCATGCACATACAATATGAAGGTTATACTGATGGAATATTGATGAAAAACTGAAAAAATAAAGATGAAAAATGACTGTTAGTTAGGAAACAATAAAAAAAGGAAACTACCTATAAAACAAAAAAAATATTATTGTATAAGAATTAAACTGCAAGGGTGAGAAAAGGCTTCAGCTGTACAATGAATAATAAGAGGGCACTAGTTATGAGTGGTAATATAAGCAAAGAAAACCAAACAATAAAATATACTCTGATCAAAGACATTCTTGAGCCTATGATTTGAAAGTAGGAAAAAAAAGAAGGAGATAATCTGTTTAAAAGAATCAACTCTGTTTATTGATCCCGTTAAGTCCAACAGAATTCGTAGTGTTGAGTTTATGAATCCAGAAAGTGCTCTGACCCAGGTAATAACTGTACTTCAGAGGGAAGAAGGGCTGAAATGAAGAATATGTTTGGATTTTAATAGGGAACACTGAAAATAATTAACCACATCAAAAGTCTAGATTGATCTATTATTGGATGGTTTATGATGTGAGAAAGAAGTTCCTCTCCGCAAACTATACACTGCTAGGTGGTCTACGATTTGTGAAAACTTCACAAGTTTCCTAATGCTCACTAAAGTGACAAAATGCGGTCCATTGGGAAAGAAATAGAGATAAACATTGATTGTCAATGAAAGCTCTGGGAGAAAAGTTGTTGCGCCTGAATAAGAAAAAAGGTACCAAAAGGAAGCTCAGAATCAGAACGTCAAATTACCAGACAAACTATTAAAATGGGAGGGAAAAAAAAACCTACAAAGCACAAGTCGAGAAGTTCAAGTAAAAAATAAAGTGCAAATACCACCAGTTGTGTTTGTTACCCCAGAATTACTGGGTCACCAGGTTTAGTGGCTGCATGACAATGACATTAAACACTGCTCAACATCCACCACTGAAACACTAAACAAACTGGCAGCCTCCGTTGAAAAATCAGAATAGGGTCCCGTCAAAATTTAAATGAAAGTAAACCACACAAACACATTATATAATTAAAAAAAGAGGAAGAATTGGACATTGATGGGTCTCACCTTTAGGTTTTGTGGTTGTTCCTTTTGCACTGTGTTTTTCTGTTTGTTTAAGCAGTTCTGTTTAGATTTAATTTCTGTTTGTGGGTTGCCCTCAGCTGGCATCATCACCTCCTTGAACATGGATATCGATATTCATATACTGAGATGGACTAGTGCAGTGAGGGCTCAAACAAACAAAGACTGGTGCAGATATGTTGTCTTTTTTATTCCAAGCAGCATCTAACAAAGTAAATAAACTGCAGTGCAGAATCTTCTTTAAATAAATAAATAACCTAATAAATATTCAAATAAAACAGGTTCCCAGTGGGATTTAAAGTCAGTCCTCAATAAAGAGATAAATAAATACAGTTAGGTCCATAAATAATTGGACAGAAACAACTTTTTTCTAATTTTGGTTCTGTACATTACCACAATGAATTTTAAATGAAACAACTCAGATACAGTTGAAGTGCAGACTTTCAGCTTTAATTCAGTGGGGTGAACAAAATGATTGCATAAAAATGTGAGGCAACTAAAGCATTTTTTGAACACAATCCCTTCATTTCAGGGGCTCAAAAGTAATTGGACAATTGACTCAAAGGCTATTTCATGGGCAGGTGTGGGCAAGTCCGTCGTTATGTCATTATCAATTAAGCAGATAAAAGGCCTGGAGTTGATTTGAGGTGTGGTGCTTGCATGTGGAAGATTTTGCTGTGAACAGACAACATGCGGTCAAAGGAGCTCTCCATGCAGGTGAAAGAAGCCACCCATAAGCTGCAAAAACAGAAAAAACCCATCTGAGAAATTGCTACAATATTACGAGTGGCAAAATCTGCAGTTTGGTACATCCTGAGAAAGAAAGCAAGCACTGGTGAACTCAGCAACGCAAAAAGACCTGGACATCCATGGAAGACAACAGTGATGGATGATCGTAGAATCATTTCAATGGTGAAGAGAAACCCCTTCACAAAAGCCAACCAAGTGAACAACACTCTCCAGGGGGTAGGCGTATCGATATCCAAGTCTACCATAAAGAGAAGACTGCATGAAAGTAAATACAGAGGCTGCACTGCAAGGTGCAAGCCACTCATAAGCCTCAAGAATAGAAAGGCTAGATTGGACTTTGCTAAAGAACATCTAAAAAAGCCAGCACAGTTCTGGAAAAACATTCTTTGGAGAGATGAAACCAAGATCAACCTCTACCAGAATGATGGCAAGAGCTCCTTTGACCGCATATTGTCTGTTCACAGCAAAATCTTCCACATGCAAGCACCACACCTCAAATCAACTCCAGGCCTTTTTCTGCTTAATTGATAATGACATAACGACCGACTTGCCCACACCTGCCCATGAATTTATGGACCTAACTGTAGATTCAACAAGGGTTAAAACCAGAAGGATAAACCCAGGTACTTCTCTTTCACTTGAGCCTCAGTGTCTCTCTTTATTTCTCCATCTGCTCTTACCCATCAGGTGTGCTCAATGAAGGCCGACACATCAAAATGAACGTTCATCCTTTCAAACGACTTGTGTCCCAGCCACATCAGTTGGACATGCACTGAGATGCCCAAGCTCAGCTCTGTTTTCCCACCACTATCCTTCGGTGTCTGCAGAAAGACCCTCAAAGCCATTCGGTTGCTCCTGCTCCCTGGACAATTAGGAGGAGTGACCCGGCCCTACAATACAATGATCTGGACTCCAACTCCCGACCACCATGCCTCCTGTTCTCTGTACTGACTCACACTCCTGATCTCCATACTTTTCTCCACAAACATTCTCTCTTGATTTTTCTCTCCCTCTTTGTCCTACTCAGCCTCCTTTTATCCTGTGTTGGTGCAGGGGCCCTAATTAGAAATCTGGCTGAACAGACAACGTTTGCATGTGAATGTGAAATCCGCCAGTTTCCCCAGTAAAAACACCTTGGGACCACTCGGCTTTGCAGCAGGACATACTCACACCCACCAGACCTGAGCAGCTCTGTTTTTTCAAAAACAAACAAACGGTCACACATGGCCACGGGCCCATAACATGCTTCACCACACAATTATTTTTTCTTAATTACAGATGTTTCTTGTTTCTCCTGTTGTTTTGGTTTATTCTTTATTTTTGTTCTACTTGTTAAACTAAGGCTGCAATACTCCTGATTAAATAATTGTCCTCATGTGTTGTATATAGTTCAAAAGCTGCACCACCTGATGGCTACATGAAGCTTTTCTTGTTCATGCTAATATGGAATGGCATTCATTTTTGCAGTGTTTTTTAGGAACATCTTCGTTTTTGTCCTTATTAAGGTTTTGCAGTCTTTTGGTCATTTAGTTTTGGATTCATTGATTTAAATTTTTTAAATAGTTGAATTTAAATGACTCAGGCGCCAATACAACTGACTATACTTCGTTAGAAGGCTGGCGTCCTTCAACATCTGCAATAAGATGCTGCAGATGTTCTATCAGATGGTTGTGGCGAGCGCCCTCTTCTACGCGGTGGTGTGCTGGGGAGGCAGCATTAAGAAGAGGGACGCCTCATGCCTGGACAAACTGATGAGGAAGGCAGGCTCTATTGTAGGCATGGAGCTGGACAGTTTGACATCTGTGGCAGAGCGATGGGCGCTCAGCAGGCTCCTGTCAATCATGGAGAATCCACTGTATCCACTGAACAGGATCATCTCCAGACAGAGGAGCAGCTTCAGCGACAGACTGCTGTCACCGTCCTGCTCCACTGACAGACTGAGGAGATCGTTCCTCACCCACACTATGCGACTCTTCAATTCCACCCGGGGGGGGGGGTAAACGTTAACTTTATACAAAGTTACTGTCTGTATACCTGCATTGTTATCACTCTTTAATTTAATATTGTTTTTATCAGTATTCTGCTGCTGGAGTATGTGAATTAATAAAGTATGTATCTATCTATCTATCTATCTATCTATCTATCTATCTATCTATCTATCTATCTATCTATCTATCTATCTATCTATCTATCTATCTATCTATCTATCTATCTATCTTTTGTTAAAGGTCCATTTATGGAGTCCATTTATTATAGCCTCCAGGTATGACTCTCTGTCCTAGTCGAGATGCCATTTCAGCATTTACAACATGTCTTATAGAAAAAAATGTAAAATGTTTGCGGACACGAAATTCTCTAACATGTGGTCATCGTTAGTGCCGGGTGGATCAGTAGAAGAAGACAATGGCCTTTTCCTCTGGGTGTTTTTTCTTTATATATATTTATTTCTCACTCTGTCCTTCATTTTAGTGGTCCTTTTCTCCTGGCTCATAGTGGGAGATTCTATTATTTTTGGGCAGATTGGTAGGACCTTGTCATTTTCACTAGAGAGATAACTGAACAAGCACATTCAACATTTTTTTTTGTTTTTTTTTTGTTTTTGTTCTTTATTTCGCCTTATACAATTTCTTGTATTAGGAAATTGTTAGTTTTTGCTTATCCCTTGGGGAGGGAGCGCAGGGTCAGCCATTGTACAGCGCCCCTGGAGCAATTACAGGTTAAGGGTCTTACTCAAGGGCCCAGCAGAGTAGGATCTCTTTTGGCAGTGACAGGGATTCGAACCGGCAACCTTCTGGATACCAGCACAGATCCTTAGCCTCAGAGCCAATTTCATTTGTTTGTAACTTTAATATATTAAAAGGTTTCTTATGGTTTTTGATCTCTATTGGGCATGTCAGTTTGAATGAAGTAACAGACAGAGTGACATCTGATTGTCCACAAAGAGAAAAAATAATTTCTAGGAAAGAAACATAAATATCCTTATAGTTAAGGGTATCAACAGGAATCAAAATCATTTAGATATTTTATAAAACAAAAGAGTGAGACAACATCCCCCTTCCCAGCCAGGAAGATGCCATCAATAATGTGGGAGCAGACTGCCAAATGTTTATGAAAAGGATTATCAAAGCACTTTATAAAGTCTGGTCAAAGTGTGCAACATAAATATTAATGATACTGGGGAAGAAAGCCAGAATAGTAAAGAAATAATAAAAGTGAAAAAGTTCCAATATAAAGCAATACGTGATTATTAATACCTTGTGGCAAAGGCACTATATAGGCGTTGACACGACACAGACTGACAATGGAGGCACGTAAAAATGAAACAAAAAGATTTATTTTCTTCAGCTGAGGTCCACGTCTTCCCTGTGTCCCTCAGCCCTAACACAGTCCCAAAACACACAAAAGCAAAACACTCTTCTTTCTCCTCAACTCCTCCAAGGCAGCTTCGTCCTCCTCCTCCTGACTCTGGCACCTGGAGTGGTGGCTGCTGGCCCCTTTTATAGCCCACCCGGAAGTGCTGCAGGTGCTTGTTGACCTACTTCCAGCTGCACCTCTGGGTGTGGCTGCTTTCCCGCTCAGATGGGCTCGTCAGGCCGTGCAGCTCCCCCTGGCGGTGGCCACGGAGCCCAACAGGAATGAGGTCCAGTGTTCCAAATTATTGGCCCCGATGCAACCCAGGAGGGCTGCCAACAAGTGTTCCAGGGGACGTAGTGTGCATTCCATGACTGCTCCCCCGGATCCAGTGCCAATGGGGCGTTATCTCCCATAACCTACAAAAACTAAAATTACTGTGAACAAGCAGTAACTTAATATTTAAGGTTCCTGTTTTTGTTAATATTATTTTGTCACATTGTATGAACAATTCTTTTGTTTCATTTGTATTAAATTTCCTCAATATATCTGAAGTTTGTGTATGGTAGTTTACTTCTCTGCATACCTTATATTTGATTTATTAATTTTCTATTCCCTTTGTATTATTTCCTGCTTATCTCAACGCTTGACATTTTGCCACAAATGCCAAGGCATTGCTACATCTTTGGTTTCTTTGATGCCTTTGTAGTGTACTGTCACCTTGATCTTTGGCAGAAATATGTCCTTCAAAAAATTAAATATAAAAAGATTGAATTTATTGTTGCATTCTTTTTACACTTTATTCTGTAGTGGGTTGAATGGTATTTAAACTGAAACATGCATTATACATTTTGCATTGATTACAGTTCTAAACAGTCCATTGTTAAATAAATCCTGCCTATGGAAAGCTTACCTGAAAGATGACGCAGTTGAGAATCCAAATGTTACAATTCTACGCAGATTGCACCTGTTGTCAATAGACACCCAATAAAATGAAAATGTGGCCTCTTGATCATTTATTTATAGGCTACCCCTAATTTGTAATTAAAAAACATTGTTAAGCAAATTATTTGGAATTCTCCATTCCAAAAAAGCTAAAATCTTACTCCCATTGATTTATGCCCTTCTTATCTTCTTCTTTCTTTTCTTCATTATGTAAAGCACTTTGAGCTACTTTTTGTATGAAAATGTGCTATATAAATAAATGTTGTTGTTGTTGTTATTTTTTAATACAGAATTCTGTCTTGGGCAGCCCAATATGCACAAGTACAGATTTTAAAAAATCAATATAAAAGAAACAAAACAATTTTAAAAATCCTGCTACTCTTCAAGCATTTTGTTAGCAATCAAATTGTTAATGAAAACTGTGGCAAAATGTTAGCACCAACACTCTGACAAATAACATTTCTCTTGATAGCACTTTACTGGATGGTGAGGTTCCTACAGAACCATTGTTTAAAAAAACATTTAATTCAGGGAAAGGCCCTTTGCATATGAAATGGGGTCTTTGCACTTAGAGAAGATTTCTAATATGTGAACATGACATACATGTGTAGCAGGCAAACCAGAAGTATACTAACAGATCAAGAGAACATGAATGTGTTATTGTATACTTTGAAAATTATGAACCAATTGGCATTTCACAAATCTGTTATCATCGATTTATGATTATATGGAGGTTGTCCATTCATCCATCCATCCATCCATCCATTAACCAGCCCGCAATATCCTAACACAGGGTCACTGGGGTCTGCTGGAGCCAATCCCAGTCAACACAGGGCACAAGGCAGGAACAAAATATGGAGGTTGTTTTGGATCTAAATAAAAGGTTCTTTCTGGAATCATCATGTGAATGGTTCTTTTGGAAACCAAAATTGTTCCCCGGTGGCATCACTCTGAAGAACAACTCTGGCAACTTTATTTTTAAGAGGGTACCTGTCTAATTATATAACTATGGTTAATACTTAAGCTTGCTTAAGCGCTAAGAAATAATACCCAAATATGTCTGCTTGGGGAACATCTTGGAAGCTTTCAAAGGGTAGGTAACACCACCCTGAAAAGGGGCTCTAACTAAAAACATCTCCTCTTCTGTCCACAGTCCTGATGCTTGCCAGGTGGTACATGACTAACCTGCCTTCCACTTCCGCCACCAAGCTTCTCCCCTTCCAGGTTAATAATATAAAAGCCTCAAGACCACCGGAAGCCAGCGTTCATTACAGGACCATTTCTTGAGGTGGAAGGATTGAACCCTTGCCTTCCTTTTGTCATCTTGACTGATGTCAACTGTCTTGCACCCTCGAGTGTCTTTTCCTTGCTTCTTTTTCAATTTATAATTAAGCAGATGTGCCCCAAGGATCAGTGCGGGGCCCTCTCCTCTTCTCTCTATACACCTCCTCACTGGGCCCTATCATGGAGTCCCTTGCGTTTTCTTATCAGTGTCATGCTGATCATACTCAGCTGGACCTGTCATTTCTTTCACATGTTATCAGCTAGAATCTCTGCACGTCTCTCACTGATATTGCAACCTGGATAAAGGAACACCATCTCCAGCTCAGCCTGGTATAAACAGACCTTATTGTTTCAGATGGGCCTATTCAGTACCTCATCTCTGTTCAACTTTCTTCATTATCACTTACGTCAAGTCAGCATGCACTCTTGGGGTTGTGACTGAGGACCAGCTGTCCTCTAGGTTCCATGTCGCTGCAGCCTCTTGGTCATTATCTACAAGATCAGACTATATCTGACAAAAAACTACTGGTCCAGGCTTTGGTCTTGTCATGGGTAGACTACTGCAACTCTGCTTGCAGTGATATGTCTGATTTTCAACCAGCCAAAGTATGCACATGTCACACCTCTTTTTAGATTATTACATTGACTTCCTGTAGCAGCACATGTCAAGTTCAGCCCTAAGACGCTTGCCTACAGAGTAGCCAGTGAATCAGCACCGATATACATGGAGAAGCTTCTAAGGTCCTGTGCTACTATTTGACCACTCAAGTCTGCTGATGAACAACATCTGGTGATGTCACCGCATGATATCAAATCTAAGTTCAGACTGTTGGCATGTGTAGCTCCTGGCTGCTGGAATGAGCTGCACACCTCCATTTGAAACTATGACTCCCTGAATGTGTTTAAGAAGCGTTTGAAGACTTTCTTGTTTGGTGAATTTCTGTCTAACTGATACTGGCCGTTAGGATGTGTAATGTAGGAATTGTAACTCACTTTGGCTCTGAGCTGTTCACTTGTGATGATTAATTTATTAAACTGTCCAGTGACAATTGTTCCAAAACAGATTCCCCAGACTGATACTTACTCAATTTATGTTGACCTCTTTTGTGAGTCTTTTTGGATAAAAGCATCTGCTAAGCAAATATATGTAAATGTAAACAGGGTTGTCAGCTGGTACACCAAACCTTTTTTACATTTCTCATCTTATCTTGTCAGATCACAACGGTCAGCACCATTTTTCCCTTTGACAGCAGCAATCAAAGTTACACAATCTGTTCCTTGAACAAGCAAGCATAATCACATCAAGCAAATATAATAGACAAATGCCTAAAACAACATGTTTAAATATTGTGAATTTAATCCCTTAAATCATCTTAACAGTAGTCACCTGAATCTATGAAACAAACTATTAATTGAATCTATCCATCCATTTTCCAACCCGCTGAATCCGAACACAGGGTCACGGGGGTCTGTTGGAGGCAATCCAGCCAACACAGGGTGCAAGGCAGGAACCAATCCAGGGCAGGGCACCAACCCACCACAGGACATACACACTAGGGACAATTGAGGATCGCCAATCATCCTAACCTGCATGTCTGTGGACTGTGGGAGGAAACCGGAGCACCCGGAGGAAACTCACGCAGACACGGGGAGAACATGCAAACTCCACGCAGGGAAGGCCCAGGAAGCAAACTCAGGTCTCCTTACTGCTAGGCAGCAGCACTGTGCCACCATGCCGCTCTAATTGAATCTATGATACAGTCATATGAAAAAGTTTGGGAACCCCTCTTAATTCTTTGGATTTTTGTTTATCATTAGCTGAGCTTTCAAAGTAGCAACTTCCTTTAAATATCTGACATGCCTTATAGAAACAGTAGTATTTCAGCAGTGACATTAAGTTTATTGGATTAACAGAAAATATGCAATATGCATCATAACAAAATTAGACAGGTGCATAAATTTGGGCACCCCAACAGAGATATGACATCAATACTTAGTTGAGCCTCCTTTTGCAAATCTAACAGCCTCTAGACGCTGTCCTCCTATAGCCTCTGATGAGTGTCTGGATTCTGGATGGAGGTACTTGTGACCATTCTTCCATACAAAATCTCTCCAGTTCAGTTCAATGTGATGGACAGCCTGCTTCAAATCATCCCATAGATTTTCGATGATATTCAAGTCACGGGACTATGACGGCCATTCCAGAACATTGTACTTTTCCCTCTGCATGAATGCCTTTGTAGATTTCGAACTGTGGTTTGGGTCATTGTCTTGTTGGAATGTCCAATACCCTGCGTAACTTCAACTTTGTGACTGATGCATGGACATTATCCTGAAGAATTTGTTGATATTGGGTTGAATTCATCTGACCCTCGACTTTAACAAGGGCCCCAGTCCCTGAACTAGCCACACAGCCCCACAGCATGATGGAACCTAGACCAAATTTGACAGTAGGTAGCAGGTATTTTCTTGGTATGCTGTGTTCTTCTTCAGCCATGCAAAGTGCTTTTTGTTCTGACCAAATAACTCAATTTTTGTCTCATCAGTCCAAAGCACTTTGTTCCAAATTGAATCTGGCTTGTCTAAATGAGCATTTGCATACAACAAGCGACTCTGTTTGTGGCGTGAGTGCAGAAAGGGCTTCTTTCTCATCACCCTGCCATACAGATGTTCTCTGTATAAACTGTGCTGAATTGTAGAATGATGTACAGATACACCATCTGCAGCAAGATGTTCTTGCAGGTCTTTGGAGGTGATCTGTGGGTTGTCTGTAGCCATTCTCACAATCCTGCGCATGTGCCACTCCTGTATTTTTCTTGGCCTGCCAGACCTGCTGGGGTTAACAGCAACTGTGCCTGTGGCCTTCCATTTCCTGATTCCATTCCTTACAGCTGAAACTGACAGTTTAAACCTCTGAGATAACTTTTTGTAGCCTTCCCCTAAACCATGAGACTGAACAATCTTTGTTTTCAGATCTTTTGAGAGTTGCTTTGAGGATCCCATGCTGTCACTCTTCAGAGGAGAGTCAAAGGGAAGGAAGCACAACTTGTAATTGACCACCTTAAATACCTTTATATCTCATGATTGGACACACCTGTCTATGAAGGCTTGACGAGCTCATCCAACCAATTTGGTGTTGTAAGTAATCAGCATTGAGCAGTGACAGGCATTCAAATCAGCACAATTACAAGGGGACCCACATTTTTGCAAAGGCCAGTTTTTCACATTTGATTTAATTTCATACAACTAAATTCTGCTTCACTAAAAATCTTTGTTTGGAAAACACCGCAGTACTCCTAGGAAATGAAAGACAGACCACTGTTATCTTTTTTGTTGAAAGTAGAGTCAATTATTATGCAGGCTGAGAGGGGTTCCCAAACTTTTTCATATGACTGTACATCTAAAACATTAATTTTCTAGATAACAGAAACAAACCCTGGACAGGGCAACAGTTCATCTGAAACCTTTGTCCATTTTTTGTGCCAGATCAGGTTTATTACATACTGTACACTTATTCAAACTGAGACAGTTTAAAGTGTCTCCAGTGAACCTGGTAACATATATAACACACTATATAGAACACAATATATTGGCAAAATTTGGGGAGGATATGGGATGACCTCTGTGTACCAGTAGCAACTGGAAGATTAATATGTATGGACACCAGTGAGCAAGAGAGACACAGAGAGGAAAGTTTGACCCATGTGAAATTGTGTAATGTTCCCCAGAGTTTATGCATAGTAATTTACTTATGTTCATACTTCATATTTGATTTATTAGCCTGCTGTTCAGTGTGCAGTTGGCCCACAAGTTGCCAGAGATGCCTGATCCTCCATCTAAAGTGAGAATGAAGCTTTGGGTTTGGCAGGTTGATTAAGAAATATAGAATAACGGTGCCCTCTAAAATCAAAGCTTATAGAAAGTCAATAATTTCCCAAAAAACAGGGAAATGTGTATGGCACAAAAAAAATTAAAACCTGGTGCACCCAGATTTTTGGTAATCACAATCATCTTGTAAAAGTTTGTTCATGAATGCACCTCAAATCCCACCCGGCTGTACCCTGAAACAACCATATATGAAGCACGCTAATCAACCACAGATCTATGCAGTCACGATGCTGTAGGCCTTCATTGGCTGATAGAGCATCCTTCTACAAGACATATGCAGTAGCGCAAGACAGAAATCCTTGTCTTTTAATTAGAAGGATGTAAAGTATCTTTATTTGGTGGCCTAAGCAGGGGTGTCAGCAACAAGTGCAAATATGTTGAATGGCACCATGTTACTGCTGCTGTAAATGCCATGCGTTCCAGCCACACCATGCCTGAAATAAAAGGAAAAAAAAAGGTCTGATCTATGACAAAGTGGATCACTAGTCACCGACAGAATGTGTGTGTAAGAGGAGGAGGATGAAACACATTTACACTCTCTGATTTCAGTGTGCGAATGGCCTCTCTAATTAGAGATGGCTTTGTATGTGCCATTATGCCACAGGAGTCCTGACTATTGTCAATCTTATCTTGGCATCACAGATGACTTGCATGTTAACAGAATGTCATTGCCATACAGATAACAAAAGCAGCTTCATTCTTGCCAGGTGCCCTTTTTTCAATGTGAGTGCAGCAAAGTGTTTTCCGATCATGTTAGGAAAACCAGACCTTTCTGCAAATTTCACTTTTATGTTAGTAACAAGATGTTATGTTATATGTATATGCACACATGCCAGAAGAAAAACTAGATGTAGCACTACGTCTGTCAGTGAGAGGCTTCCAGCACAGTGGGCACGATGGAGTGAAATTTGGCAGAGATATTGCTGACCTGTTAGCCAGTTACATGAGAAGTGGCCACAATTAGTCTAAACTGACACAAAAAATAATTAAAAAAAAGTTCTTCAGTGCAAATAAGCAGCACTGGTCCTCTTAAAAGGGAACTACAGTTTGTGCATCATATTCAACACCATCCATCCATCCATTTTCCAACCCGCTGAATCCGAACACAGGGTCACGGGGGTCTGCTGGAGCCAATCCCAGCCAACACAGGGCACAAGGCAGGAACCAATTCCGGGCAGGGTGCCAACCCACCGCAGCATATTCAACACCTTTGAGCTTTAATATGTTTGTCACGTCAATGCACATTATAATAACAGCTCAGTGATATGAATTATTATGTGTGTGTGTCAACATTTAGAAGGTTCGCCTGTTTGATCAAGGGTGTTGTCATTTTCCAGTTTCTCCAAAATATTGTGTATGCATGGATCAAAGCTGCCTTTAATATACGCACATTCAACATTCAAAGTTTTCTTTTATAAATCCCGACAACTGCGTGGGAAGTTGCGTACACACATTTCAAGCCCTTTTTTGGTGTATGCAAGCTTTATAAATGAGGCCCATGCTCACTATATTTATGATGCTTTCACTACCTCCCTGTATGTATAATCTGAAAGTGTGTCAGCCTGAACTGTATGGAGGAATATTTTAGACAAAATTTCAACAACTCAATTTGCAAAAAAAAAATGAAAGTACAGTTAAATGTGAGAATAAACAAAAAAAAAGAGCAGGAAATGTGAGTATAAAAAAATAAAAGTGTCACGGCAGATGTTTTTTGTTCCTTATTTATTTATTTGTTTATTTATGTCTGTATTATTCCAACAAACACAAATGAAATACAGCTTGAATTTAAAACCATCACTTATCAAAGCTGAGAGGGTGGGCTCTAGTGAGTTCTGTCTTTTAATTGGTGAACGGTGAGTACACTGGACTTAAAATTTTAGCCATCAAATGCCACATTTACAGTAGACACTAATGATGTATTCAAAGTTTATAGAATTAAAGTAGCTGCTTTGCACAGTAATTCTGGGTAACATTTTCTTGAATTTGTAGTCGACTTACGCAGTCACAATTCTGAGCATGCACATTAGCCACATTATTCCCAAGTCAAATAAAGCATATAGAGCCACCAATCAAAAAACAGAACTCTCTAGTGCCCGCCCTCTCAGCTTTGACAAATGAATGTCAGTTTAAAAGTCAAGCCATATTTCATGCCGTGTTTAGAGGAATATTACAGACAAATGTAAATAGAGAAATAAGCAACAAAAAACATATTCTGTGACACATTTATTTATTTGAACTCACATTTCATGCTCTTTTTCTTTATTTATTGTCACATTTCACAGTACTTTCATTAATTTTGCTTGAAATATTCCTGCATAAATAAACTATCTCTCTGTCTCTATCAGTTTCAGCTGGGATGACCATGGATTGAAATAAGCAGGTTCAGAAAATAGATTGATGATTACAATATCTCAGTTGAAACTGTTAAGAAATTCTTAACCTAAGAATATAAGAAAGTTCCCAAATTAGTTAAACCTACTTGATTCAAGTTTAACAGCAGTGCTCTGCTCATTAAAGTCGTGAATCCTGTGACAAAGAGCAGATCTCTGTCCTCGTCCTCCTAACATCTCCATACCACACTGACAATGTTAATCATTAGCTTCTGGTGTATTGTCTCAACTTGATAGTACAATTACCTGAGTATGTACTTTGTTCAGAAAAAAAACCAAGAAATATGCATAATGAATCATTTCGATGTGTCTTATTTAACTATGAGTCATTCCTGTCTGTCTCTTGCAAACTCTAAAATACATCTATTTTTAAAAGTTTTACTTCTTTTGACCAACGTGTAATACTTTTGATCTTGCTTCTCAACAAAATGTTATGTACTTAGTGCTGCTCATTTTAACATAAGTGTTACCATGAAAAGATTTTAAAATATTAAAAGATTTAGTGAACTGGCTAATGCTCGCTAATTCATTATCCATCCATCCATTTTCCAACCCGCGGAATCCGAACACAGGGTCAAGGGGGTCTGCTGGAGCCAATCCCAGCCAACACAGGGCACAAGGCAGGAACCAATCCCAGGCAGGGTGCCAACCCACCACAGGCTAATTCATTATTTGCAAGAAAAATAACTATATCATTTTGTTTGTTTGCTATCTATAAATTAAAGTACTGGACAAGTTGGGGTGCTTCTGTTATATTTTAGTGGTATAAGAGGAGAGGAAAGCTGCATTTTTGTTCTGTATAAAGTCAGCCAGTTACCAATTGGCCTTCTGTACCTTACATAACTAATCAACGTTTATTTTTTAAAGAATATGAAATTAGTATGGGTATGACTGCCAATGCATACAATGAAGTCCTGGCATGACAAAAATCATTCCAAACTTCACTGCGGTTGTGAACAGAGATGCTATGCACTCAGCAGGATCTGCAGCTGAGGTCAATGTTATGAGTTGGACCCAGGAACCATTTTAATTAGTCCTGACCCCATCCTTCCATCCATCCATTTTCCAACCCGCTGAATCCGAACACAGGGTCACGGGGATCTGCTGGAGCCAATCCCAGCCAACACAGGGCACAAGGCAGGAACCAATCCCGGGCAGGGTGCCATCCTCCAAGACAAAATTTAAAAGACTATCAAGCAATAATAAATGACAAAAGAAGGATTACAGTAAGTTATTCTATCAATGTATCTATACATAAACAACACTCTCTCTCTAAATTTCACTAGCAACCCTTCAAATATGCATTTTACAGTTTTATGCAACATCATCCTCCGGTATACTACAAACAATACACTTTCACACCCCAATGCCTTTAACACACATGCACACACGTGTCGTGTGTATATATTGTAGGTGCCAGGGAAGATGGACAGGCATCCTGGCTAGGATAAAGGTTGGATTCTTGCCCAGCCAAGAGGCCATAATGGATGGACTAAGCAAATGAGCATGCTGGGAGCAGTTCAGTTCCCCAAAGGATGGGTGGCAGTATTCTTCAGGGCTAAGCCAGATTAAGACACCAGCAGGTTGGAGTCCAGAAACCCAGTCCTCTTGGGGTCTTTGGATAATGCCAGAGGGCACCTCCATTGAAGGATTTCCCTGGTGTCTGCATGACCTGAAGGTGCTCCAGATGACAGTGGGTATGACACCAGAAACAGTTTCTAGGCCAGAACTAAAAGAGAGCTTGCAGCCTCACCTAATCAAGTCAGAGTCGGGAAGCAGCAGGCAACACTGCATGTGAGGTGGAAGGAGATAGTTTATATTTGTGTATTGTGGCTGGTGATTGTATAAAAAAGATGTTTGAGGCAATTAAATGACTTTTTATTGTAACCAGAATTGTGTTTGGGCATTATTGTGTCTGTGGTGTGGGGCTCAATGGCACCCCCTTGTTGTTTCAATATGTGCTGTATATAGTCAAGTGCTGGAGGGCTCTAGTGACTGTAATCCTACCGACACTCCAAGTTTTAGTGTGGCATCCTAAGACTTTCTTCCTCATAAGACTATCCTGTTCAGCCTATATACATCGGACTTCCAATACAACTCAGAGTCCTGCCACGTGCAAAAGTTCGCTGACGACACTGCTATCGCGGGCTGCATCAGGACTGGGCAGGAAGAGGAGTATAGGAACCTCGTCAAGGACTTTGTTAAATGGTGCGACTCAAACCACCTACACCTGAACACCAGCAAAACCAAGGAGCTGGTGGTGGATTTTAGGAGGCCCAGGCCCCTCATGGACCTCGTGATCATCAGAGGTGACTGTGTGCAGAGGGTGCAGACCTATAAATACCTGGGAGTGCAGCTGGATGATAAATTAGACTGGACTGCCAACACTGATTCTCTGTGCAAGAGAGGACAGAGCCGGATATACTTCCTTAGAAAGACTGGCGTCCTTCAACATCTGCAATAAGATGCTGCAGATGTTCTATCAGACGGTTGTGGCGAGCGCCCTCTTCTATGCGGTTGTGTGCTGGGGAGGCAGCATAAAGAAGAGGGACGCCTCATGCCTGGACAAACTGGTGAGGAAGGCAGGCTCTATTGTAGGCATGGAGCTGGACAGTTTGACATCTGTGGCGGAATGACGGTCGCTCAGCAGGCTCCTGTCAATCATGGAGAATCCACTGCATCCACTGAACAGTATCATCTCAACTTCAGCGACAGACTGCTGTCACTGTCCTGCTCCACTGACAGACTGAGGAGATCGTTCCTCCTATGCGACTCTTCAATTCCACCCGGGGTGGGTGGGGTTAAACGTTAACATCATTCAAAGTTATTGTCTGTTATTACCTGCATTTTTATTACTTTAATTTAATATTGTTTTTTTGTATCAGTATGCTGCTGCTGGAGTATGTGAATTTCCCCTTGGGATGAATAAAGTATCTATCTATTTCCTTCTGCTGACCAGATGATTGACAGCGCTAACACCTCTGACATCACTTCTGGTGCCCATCCACCTCGGACCGCCTCTTCCTGCTGAAAGGTCTAAAAACTGGAAGCTATCTTTGTCAGTTCTATCCTGAACTCCTGTTTGAAAACATGTCTTTGCAATTCTTCCATTTTTTTTTCAATTACACGGAGGGACCAGGCTGGTATAAAACTTTGAAGTCTGTGTGTCCAGTCCCTCTGAACAACCTGATTGGTCAGTTTGGCTTTGGTGACTCAACGAAAGAGGAAATGTGAGTCTTTGAATGCACAAGGAGGAGCAAAGGTGCTTGAAGTTGTCTTCAAAGATGACAAGTATAAAACCAGAGAGAAGGGCAGAAAGCCATCTAGAAAATAACAATTGAGTCTGAGAAGCAGACTTTATGGTAATGTGCCCACAAGAGGGAGTACAGGTAAAGACATTCACACCCACAAATACAGAGGAATGGAAGATACATGTAGGGTCAGAGGGGGCCTTAGGGGTGTGTGGGGCCTAGGGCTGACCAATCCCACGTGGGGCCAGTCACATCAAACGCTGTTACCGGTATGTGTGGACTGTATAAACTTGCATGCAAATTAAAAAAAAAATAATGTTAACATACAACGGATTTTCTCATTACAGTATTCAGCTAAATTTTTGCAAGATAACATGCTGACTTTATCAAAATATAATGATATAATCTATTAAAAAATGGCAATTCATAATTCATGACAATACCAGGACAGTGTGAAATGCGATGCGGTGTCATGCAGAAATTAGCAGGGCCTCTTCTAGAAAAGGACCCCAAATTGCAAGTATTCTCTGAGTCTCAATATGAAATAAGGGTTCCTCTTAGAAGTATCTCATATATACTGTATATATATATATATATATATATATATATATATATATCTATACTAATAAAAGGCAAAGCCCTCACTGACTCACTGACTGACTGACTGACTGACTCATCACTAATTCTCCAACTTCCCGTGTAGGTAGAAGGCTGAAATTTGGCAGGCTCATTCCTTACAGCTTACTTACAACAGTTAGGCAGGTTTCATTTCGAAATTCTACGCGTAATGGTCATAACTGGAACCTGTTTGACTGACTCACTCATCACTAATTCTCCAACTTCCCGTGTAGGTAGAAGGCTGAAATTTGGCAGGCTCATTCCTTACAGCTTACTTACAAAAGTTAGGCAGGTTTCATTTCGAAATTCTACGCGTAATGGTCATAACTGGAACCTGTTTTTTGTCCATATACTCTAATGGAGGAGGCGGAGTCACGTATCGCGTCATCACGTATTACGCCTCCTACGTAATCACGTAAACTGAAAACGAGGAAGAGATTTACAGCACAAGTCAAACGCGGGAACGAAGGTAAATGACGTTAATTGTTGACTGTCTTTTAATACTGTGTAATTGTTGAGTGTCTTTTAATACTGTGTAAGCATACATATTAACACATGTGCAATTAAACGTGTGCATGTACGGGGTGATTTCTCAGGCTTAAAAGCTCGCCTTTTATTAAAAAGGTAAATGCAAACTCTTTTCATTCTGAAGGGCACAAACCACGTTAGATTTCAGCCGTTAAACGCGCAAAAATGTCAGTAGACCAGATAAATAAGTGCAACATATTATCAGTTGTATTGTATGCTTACAATACATATAGAAATGTGTTAATTGTTAACTAATATTATGGGATGGTGTTTTTCGACTCGCACCTTGATTTAAACAAATTGCATGTCTTGGTGGGTTTGCATAGCTTATTGTCAATATCTTTACACCTCTTTTTAAGACTTAATTTAAAAAGGTTTTCTTTTCTTCTTAATTAAAATTTAAAAGCAATACTTCACCGCTGCGAAGCCCCTCTAGCGCTGACGTCCGAGGTTCGATTACCGTAAGCGAGTGCAGTGAGTGTGTACGCCTGATGAGCCAAGAATAAGGGGGAAAGACGTGTCGCGTACTCTTTGCATTATTTGACAGTAAACTATTTTCATCCATTCTATGATCTGCTTCTCACAACTGAAGGCACCATGACTGATGTTACCTGACTTGCTGGCCAACCATAAGCGTTACCTGGTAGGTAACCACCCACTCACTTCACTCCCTTACGGGAATCGAACCTCGGACGTCAGCGCTAGAGGCGAAGCCCCTAAAATTGTGCCACGGCGTGTGGTTCGTTTATTTGACAGCATGTAGATCGAGGTAATTACATTCACGGCATTCGTAGTCTGATTCACAATCTGATTGTATGGGTGGTTACCTACCAGGTAACGCTTATGGTTAGCCAGCAAATCAGCTCGAAGTGATCACTCGAGTGAAGGCAGCTTCACAAAAAAACAGATCCTTAACAAACTGTTATTGGTATATTTTCCCTCAATTTTAAAAGGTTTTCTTTTCTTCTTAATAAAAATTTAAAAGCAGTACTTCGCCGGTGTGAAGCGCGGGGATTTGAGCGACTGACGCATACAGACATATTCATGAGTGCAGGTACTTCGGAAAGAAAGCACCGTGTAAACCTAAACTTTAAATTAAGTTCATAGACCTACAAAAGGTTGCCATTGATTTGAGGCAAGATTGCTTTTCTCCTGTACAACTATACGTTGCATTCTTAACAGTAAGCTTGCACAGCTTGGTCATATTACAACCTGAGTGCTGAACTGACAACGTCGTATACAAACAGAACTTTA